>NW_017091366.1:0-452 GCF_001483705.2 Eufriesea mexicana
GTTTGGATATCTTCGACTTTTATGCTATACACTGCGGTTCTATGGATTTCTGCGCCCTACTCCGCCCGAATATGCTCTGCTTGGCTCTGCGGAGGCTTGTGATGGTTGTCTCGGGGCGTCAGGTTGTGCTAGACTACGTTCGATTAGCGTATGTTAGTTAGGGTTTGGTCTCGATACCTTCGACTTTCGCGGTATAAACAGTTGTTCGGTGCATTTCTGCGATATTTTTTTCTCTAGTATGTTCTGCTGGGATCTGGACTGGTCAAAAATAGTGGCCGTAGCGTGTCATTTGTGTTAGGTTACGTTCGGATAGTTTATGTTGGCAGGGGTGTGGTATGGACAGCTTCGATTTTTCCGTTATACACTGCGCTTCTGTGGATTTCTGCGTCCTACTCTCATCTAATATGTTCCGCGTGGCCCTGGGGAGGCCAGCAATAGTGGTCGGGCACGTA
>NW_017091367.1:0-452 GCF_001483705.2 Eufriesea mexicana
GGAGATTGAAATTGGTTGAAAGAAGATCGTCCAGGTGATCGTGCAATATAGGGTTCAAACGATATTTATATTTAATAGTAAAATGAAAATTTAGGGAATTGTAATGAGTTATGTTTACATTGTTTGTTATATTTGTAAAAGGACGTGATTAGCATACGATTAACCCTTTACACTCGACGATTTTTTGGCTATGGAAGAATAGGAGTTTAAAGATTTTCTGCTATAAAGCTGATGATATTTTTCGAGCAGTAAATAAGAAGAACACTCATTCGTACCTTTAGCTCTGAAACTTTTGCTTTAAAATTCTGAATTTAACATTGTCACTATGGTCATTTGACTTTACGATTTTTTTTTTCTAATATAGATATACCCAGTTTTCCAAATTTTCCTCTTATTTTATTATTTTTCATTCCATTGTTATTCCTTTGTAACTATTCTACTACCATTTTTGT
>NW_017091368.1:0-452 GCF_001483705.2 Eufriesea mexicana
CAAACGTAACATGAGCATAGGTAGCATGTCTGAATCTAACGAGACGAGACCGCTGTTGCTGGCCTCACCAGATGAAAGCAGAATATGCCAGAGCACACTAGAAAGCAGGAGTCCACCGAAAAACAGCGCACGGAGCAAAAGGGAAAGATACCCTTACCTAACTTGGCATAACCTAACCTATACAGACGTAGAGACCCTCAACGTAGAGTGACGAGACCAATATTGCTGGCCACCCCAGTGCCAAGAGGTACATGCTTGAGCACAGTAGAGCGCAGGAAGCAACCGCTTTGCAGTCAGTAGCACATGGTCGAACATACCCTGTCCTAACTTGTCATAACCTACCCTATCCAAACGTAGTGTAACTCAACATAACGTGACGAGACCAATATTGCTGGCATGATTGGAGCCAAGGAGAGCATAATAGAGCACATTAGGGCGCAGAAATCCACCGA
>NW_017091369.1:0-452 GCF_001483705.2 Eufriesea mexicana
TCCGGCGAATTTCTGCGCTCTACCGTGCCCTAATGCTTTCCGCTTGTCTCTGGGGTGGCCAGCGATGGAGGTCTTGGCACGTTAGGTTGAAATACATTATGTATGGTTATGTTACATTTGGTCATGTTAGGAAAGCGGAGCTTTGACTTTTGCGCTAAACGCCGCGATTCGACTTATGTCTGCACTGTGCTGTGCTCTAATATGCTCTGCTTTGCTCTGGGGATGAAAGCAATAGTAGTCTCCGCATGTTACGTTGGTTAGGCAACGTTTGATTATGTTTCGTTTGGCTTGGCTAGGTTATGTTAGCTTTTATCTTTGTGCTGTACACCAATGTTCGGTGTATTTCTGCGCTCTACTGTGCTCCAGTATATCCTGCTTGATTCAGGGTGGGCCAGCAATAGTGGTCTCGGCACGTTAAGTTGTGCTATGTTACGTTCCGTTATGTTAGGTGA
>NW_017091370.1:0-450 GCF_001483705.2 Eufriesea mexicana
TGGTGTATGTATGGATGTATGTGTGGATGTGTGTGTGGATGTATGTATGGATGTATGTATGGATCTATGAATGGATGTGTGTGGGGATGGATGTATGGATATATAGGTATGCATGTGTATACGGATGTGCGGATGAATGGATGTACGGATGGATGGATTTATGGATGTATGGATGTATGGATGCATGTACTTATGGGTGTATGGATGTATGGAGGGATGAATGTTTGGATGGGAGTATGTATGTGTGGAAGGATGTATGGGATGATGTGCGAATGGATGGATGTATGGATGTATGGATGTATGTATGATTGTTTGTACGGATGTATGTATGGATGTATGTATGGATGTACATATGGATGTATATATGGATGAATGTGTCGTTGTATGTACGGATGTTTGTATGCATGTATGGCTGGGTGCATGTATGGATTTATGTATGGTTTGTATAAA
>NW_017091371.1:0-452 GCF_001483705.2 Eufriesea mexicana
ATACACTGTTATTCGGTGCATTTCTGCGCTCTACGTTGCTCGACTATACTCTGTTGGCATCTCTGGAAACCAGTAATGGTGGTATCGGCCCGTTAGTTAGAGTTACGATACGTATGGCTACGTTGTGCTAGTTTGGGTTGGTATTGGATTGATGAGACTTTCGTGGTATACGCTGTTATTCTGTTAATTTCTAAGCTCTACCGTGCCCTAGTATATTCTGCTCGGCTCTGGGGAGGACAGCAATAGTGGTCTCGTCACGTTAGTTTAAAATAGATAACGTTTGATCATGTTACGTATGGTTATGTTAGGATAGGACAGTTACTGCTGGCCTCCCGAGAGACTTGCAGGACATACTGGAGCACAGTTGATCGCAGAAAACCACCGAAAAGCAGTGTACACCACGTAAGTCGAAGCTATCCAAAACGAACCCAGACTAACCTAACTAAACCAAA
>NW_017091372.1:0-452 GCF_001483705.2 Eufriesea mexicana
GAGTAATGATGAAATGATTTCAAAGGGACACTTGGACCTACCTAGCTCATGCAATACACAGCAGCCTAGGGTTCAGGCCAAATGTTTAGAGTGACCGCGTGTCAAAATCGAATGAACGAAATATTTATGACTATATCGAATGTCAAGGTACAGCAGAGTTGGTAGACTCTGAGACCTTGGGGTGCTTGGTGAATTTTTTCGGTGAATTTGAAGATTCGTTAGATTGCAAATGGGACAGACGTGTATATACCTATATAGGATTATGCTAGGGTTTGAAAGTGAATGCAAAGGGACAACACTTGGACAATACCTAGTTGATGCAATACACAGCAGCTTAGGGTTCAGGCCAAATGTTTAGAGTGACCGCGTGCAAAAATCGGATGAACGGGATATTTATGACTATATCGAATGTCAAGGTACAGCAGGGTTTATAGACTCTGAGATCTTGGAGT
>NW_017091373.1:0-452 GCF_001483705.2 Eufriesea mexicana
ATATCCTGATCTAACCTCGCATACGCTAACCTATCCAAACGTAGTCTAACTCAACATAACGTGCCGCGACCGCTATTGGTGGCCTTCGTAGAGCCAGGCCGGGCGCATTAGATAAAGATCGGGTACAGGAATCCACCGAATAACAGTGCATAGCACAAATGGCCAACTAGCGTTTCTTAAGCAAGCCAAACGTAACACACACAAACGGAGCGTAACTCAACATATCACGTCGGAACCGCTATTGCTGGCCTCCACAGGGACAAGCAGAATAAACCGGAGCACAGTGTAGCACAGAGATCCACTGCATTGCTGCGAATAGCACAAAAGCCGTAGATACACTAGCATAACTTGCCCTATCCTAACCTATGCGGACGTAGCATATCTCAACATATCGTGCAGCGACCACTGCACCTTGGTCCACATAGCCAAGTGGAATGTGATAGAGCGCAGTA
>NW_017091374.1:0-452 GCF_001483705.2 Eufriesea mexicana
ATCAAAAATTGGTAATACAGAAGTGGGTATGTCTGCCCGTAAAATTATATATCAATTTTTTTAACCTACACACTGACCTCTTAAATTCTATAGCAAACTGCGAATGGACAAAGGATGGATCAATTATCGCCTAAGATGTTAACAATTGAAGATAGCTGTGCTAAGCGTCGCCATCTATACTGTACTATTGCCATTTGTGTAACCTACTCAGTTAGCATCTAAATTCTGCAATAAATTATTGAACTGTCAATGGCTAGATAAATCATCGCTATAGAAGTTAACAATTAACAATACGTTACTCACTATAGCCATCTACACGTTCCTGTAGACATTTTATAAATCTGTTCGCCGGTCATACAGTTTCCGCAACTATTTTATAATGATCATCGGATATTTCAAACGTCGCTAGAGATTTTGTCAAGTGACAATAAGGTACTGAGTATAGAAATCTT
>NW_017091375.1:0-452 GCF_001483705.2 Eufriesea mexicana
TCTATTTTATTTTCTTCCTGACAATTTTGCTTCATTTTTGGCGTTTTATTTTAAATAATCGTTCCAAATAAACGATACTATTTTGATAGAAATTGTATTTAGTAACAAAACTGCGAGAGGGTGTGAGCGGAGAACGGAAGTGAGTTAGGGGTGCGTTCTGTCCAGTCGAAAATCTTTCTACTTTACTCCAAAAATTCGATTTTTTTAATAACAATAATTCTACTCTATCTTTTTCCTGACAATTCTGTATTATCTTTGGCGTTTTATTTTAAATAATCGTTTCAAATAAACGATACTATTTTGACAGAAACTGTATTTAGTAATAGGACTACGAGAGGCTGTGAGTGAAGAACGGAAGTGAGTTAGGGGTGCGTTCTTTCCAGTTGGATATCTTTCTACTTTACTCGAAAAATTCGATTTTTCTAATAACAATAATTCTATTTTATTTTCTT
>NW_017091376.1:0-452 GCF_001483705.2 Eufriesea mexicana
TACAGATCCCATAGAATTTTATAGTCTATTGAATAGATCAGCTAACGAATCAGACATTATATCCATTAGCGTATACAACCATCTATACGCTAACAAATAGATGTATTCAATTTGTTATAGAACATACAAAATTTATAATTTAGTTCATATAAAGTATTAAATAAATATATCAATAAGCTTTGAATCTACAAGCTTAATTTAGCTTATTTGTATATTTTATATAATTGCATTCACCAGTAAAATTCAATTGATTTGGAATGGCTATAACGAAACAATAGAATTTTTTCTCCTTATGTATGTAAAAAAATGAGCTCTTCACGATATTAGTCGATAATGTAAATATAACTGAATTTTTCAGTCAAATTCTATTGAAATGGAATGGCTACAACAAATGATTGAAACTAAATTTATATTCGTAATATAATAAATTTTTTATATTATAAAACTATGTA
>NW_017091377.1:0-452 GCF_001483705.2 Eufriesea mexicana
ATGTAGGGGGATATACCTTGATTCTCTAATGCGAGGAATAAAAATGTTATTTAATTCCAATACATTTATTATTTTAAGAGCTGAAGAGACTTAGGAGTAAAATACAAACTGAAAAATTAGACTAGTAACTGAACTATGATCACGCAACTCACTCGCACATAGACTCTTCTTCAAACTTCGTAAAGAATTCTCAAAGACAGTCCTGTCAGTCAGAGTTCTTTACGAGATTTGAAAGACAGTCGGTGAAAATCGGTTGCAGAGAGTGTCCTTTACGAAGTTTGGAGAAGAGTCGATGTGTGAGTGATTTGCTTGATCATAATTTAGTTATTAGTCTCTTAGCTAAAATTATATTGGAATTAAACAACATCTTTTAATCCTTATACTCTCCAATCAAAGTATATCCCTGCATTTATAGGACTCTTAATTTGGGACAATTAACCCTCTGCACTCGG
>NW_017091378.1:0-452 GCF_001483705.2 Eufriesea mexicana
TATTCTCGTGCTATACACAGTTATTCGGTGGGTACCTGCGATCTACTGCGCTCTACTACATTCTGCTTGGCTTCGGGGGGCCAGGAGCAGTGGTCGCGTCGCCCCATGTGGAGATATGCTGCGATCGATTAGGTCATGTTAGGACAGGTTAGGTTAGGGTATCTTTGACTTTTGAGCTATTCACTGCATTGCAGTGCGTGTCTGCGCTCTACTGTGCTATAGAACATTCTGCTTGGCTGTGGACGGTCCAACAATATTTGCTTCATCACGTTATGATGTGTTAAACTACCTTTGGATTGGATAGGCGTGGTCCGGTTAGGTTAGGCTACCCTTCTCTTTTGCGCTTTGCACTGCAATGCAGTGGATGTCTGGGCCCTACTTACTCTAGTACATTTTGCTTGGCTCTGGTGTGGCTGGAGACAGTGGTCGCTGGACGTTATGTTGAGTTAGGT
>NW_017091379.1:0-452 GCF_001483705.2 Eufriesea mexicana
GTTGACATGTGTGCTATACACTGCCATTCGGTGGTTTTTTGCGCAGTACACAGCTCTACCATGCACTGCTCGACTCAGTGGAGGCCAGCAATGGCGGCCACGTCTCTCTAGGTTCAGTTATCCTACGTTTGGTTAGGTTAAGTTAGGATGCGTTAGGTTAGGGTATATTTTTCTTTTGAGCTATGCACTGCTATTTGGTGGCTTTCTGCGCTCTGCTAAGATCTAGCATATTCTGCTTGGCTCTGGGAAGGCCAGCGATAGTGGTCGCGGCACGTCAGCTTGAGTTAAAATAAGTTCTGTTAGGATAGGTTACGTTGCGCTAGGTTAGGACAACTTCGACTTTTGTGCTACACACCGCTATTCTACGGACGTCTGCGCTCTACGGTGCGCTACCACCCGCTGCTTGCTTCTGGGGACTCCAGGAATTGAGGTCGCGTCATGTTAGATTGAGC
>NW_017091380.1:0-452 GCF_001483705.2 Eufriesea mexicana
TGGTCGCTCGCGAAGGCGGAGGCCTAACGCGTTAACACATCCGGCAGTGCGCGCGCCGCCCTCTGGCGCCGCGCTTGCAGCCTCCGCCGCCCTACGCACGAGGAGCACGTGCTACGCTCGCGGGCTCTCTCCGCGGTCTCCTTATGTAGTATAACCGCCTCGCAGGAGGAGGCCACCGCACGCCACGCACCTAAGCCCTCAGTCATCCACGCCACGACGACTGAGAGCGAAAGGTACATACCCACTACGCGACACAGTACCCGGCGCTCGCGAGCCCACGACCGACATTCCTGCAGCGTGTTCTGCGACGTGTTCCGCCCTTCCCGGCAGTGATGACACCGAGTGTCACGTTCCCGCCGATACGACACAGGTACTCCCCGAAGCACCCCTGCCCGGTTAGCACCTGCGTCAGGCGGAATGTGTGCCGGCTGCCGCTGCGCCCCCATGCATCC
>NW_017091381.1:0-453 GCF_001483705.2 Eufriesea mexicana
GAGGAAGGGTTCGCGGCCAGCGTAATCGACTACATTAATAAGATGCCGCCCTGCGATTGCGCGCGCCTGAGCAGCGATAGACTGAATTCCATCTGCAGTTCTTTAAACACCTGGAGCAGGGACCGCGTCTTTGAGGAGCTCTCCTTGTATCTCCTCGAGACTTTCCCTCCAGCTCCAACTCCGCGGGGTCCGCCTAAGGTGGATAATACCCGTGGCGCTGCTCTGACGCGGAGACGGGCCAGGAGGGCCGAATACTCCAGGGTCCAGCGAGCGTGGAAGAAAAATCGGTCCACCTGCGTTCGGGCCCTCTTGAAGGATAAGCGAACATCCTCAGCGCCACCGATGGACGTTATGATCCCCTTTTGGGAGAGGGTCATGACGTCGAAGGACGATAGCACGCCTGGCGTTGAGTCCAGCGAGGAGGTCTTCATTAATATCTGGAGTCCGGTGACT
>NW_017091382.1:0-453 GCF_001483705.2 Eufriesea mexicana
ACAGAGCCATACATACACCCATGCACCCATACATGCATACATCCATACATACATACTTACATCCATCGATACATGCATCCATTCATACATATCTCAAATACATCCATATACTCAAACATACATACATACGTAAATCCATACATTCAAACGTCCATCCATCCATACCTCTCTCCATACGAACATCCGTCCATCCACACATCTATCCATCCATAGATCCATCTATCGATACTGCCATCCATCCATACATCCATCCAAACATACATCCACCCATCCATACATCGATCGTTCCATACATCGATCGATCCATGCATCTATCCATCCGTACATCATCCCACCAATCCATCCATCCATCCATACATCCATACATACAACAATACATACATCCTTACATACACACATACATTCATCCAAGCATAAATACATACATACATACATCCGCCAATCCATCCATCC
>NW_017091383.1:0-453 GCF_001483705.2 Eufriesea mexicana
ATAATTATTACTATTTAACATCGAGCCCATTTTAAGTTCTCCAAAAATATTTTTAAGAATATATTTTTATATACCTTTTTATGAAAAATTTGATGCTACGATAGGCTTGAAAGAGGAAACTTAGGTATTCTTTATGAAAGGGCAGGATAAACTTCGTTCAAAAAATTTGTTCGAACAATTAATATTTCATATTGCTTGTCATATTGTTTATTTTGTACGTGCACATTTACTTCGGTAAATATGAATTTTAAATTGCTTCCCAGTTTAGTTCCTAGTTTCTTCTTCCTCTACTATTCTAATTCTAATCCCCTTCTTATTTTAATCTATTATAGTCTGTTTTCAACGTACGTTTCGCATCATCAACGTTGTAGAATCAGTTTGCAGTGAGTCCATTAAGTGAAATTTGAACTCAGTAGTGCTTTGAGAAACGTAAACAATGTCATTGATCGTGGA
>NW_017091384.1:0-453 GCF_001483705.2 Eufriesea mexicana
GTGCTACATACTGCTATTCGATGGATTTCCGCGCTCAACAGTGCTCTTATATTCTCTGCTTGGCTCTGGCCTGACCAGCTAAGGTGGTCTCGGCGCGTTAGGATGAGTTACGTTACGTTACGTTTGATTAGGCTATGTCGCGACGGGTCAGGTTATCCTTGACATTCTTGCTATTCTGTTTGGCTCTGGTGAGGCTAGCAATAGTATTCTCGGCACGTAAGTTTGGCTTATGCTTCTTTTGGTCATGTTACGTTTGGTGAGATTAGGGTAGTGTCGTTTAAGCTTTTGAGCTATCCACTGCTACACGCGGATTTCTGCGATCTGTTGTGTTCTTATATTTTTTGTCTCGCTCTGGGAGGCCAGTAATAGCTGCCCCGGCAGGTTAGATTTAGATAGGTAACGTTTGATTGGGTTAGGTTAGGTCAGGTTTGGTTTGGATATTTTCGAATTTTG
>NW_017091385.1:0-453 GCF_001483705.2 Eufriesea mexicana
TATTAAATTGTTCAATAGGGTGGGATGAGGTTGGGGTAGCAAGTCCCAACCTCACTTCGGACCCCATACACATTTCGTGCACATAGAAATTTAGACGCGTCACTTCCGAAGTCGAACTGACAAATAAATTTTGCTACGTTGCATCGCACCTTATATAGCCTCCCATCGGCCGAGCTCCCCATCCCGACTAGAAATTTTCAAACTTTGCCGATTCCATTATTTATAATATTTCCCCTTTAATAGCTAATAATTTATTAACTTTTTCACTTTTATTATAAATATATGTTGCAAGCAATTTGTTAATAACAATGTTAATTTGTTATTAACAATTAGTGTAATAATTTATAAACATTTTGTAAATTATATATACATTTTGGCATGAATGCGTTGTAAGTACGAGCAATCACCCGAAATTTATTAATTTTTCCAATTTTATTACAAATTTATGTTATA
>NW_017091386.1:0-453 GCF_001483705.2 Eufriesea mexicana
AACATAACCTAACCAAACGAAGCCAAACTCAGCCTGACGTGCAGAGACCGCTGTTGTTGGCCTCCTCAGAGTGGGGCAGGCTGCAGTAGAGCAAAGTAGAGCGCAAAAATCCACCGAATAGCTGTGTAAAGCGCACAAGTCAAACCCACCCTACCCTCTCCTAACCGAACGTAACATGAGCGGACGTAACGTAAACTAACTTGAAGTGCCGCGAACGCTATTGCTGTCCTCGCGGGAGCTAAGCAGAGTGTATCAGAGCAAAGTAGGACACTGAAGTATTCCGAATAGCAGTCTACAGCACCAAAGTCAAAGGAATTCTTACCAAACGTAACCATAGCAAAGCCAACCAAACGTAACGTAGCTCAAACTAACGTGACGAGAGCACTATTCCTGGCGTCCACAGTGGCAAGCAGAGTGTGCTAACGCACAGAGTATAGCAGTAGCCCATTGAAT
>NW_017091387.1:0-453 GCF_001483705.2 Eufriesea mexicana
GTTTATATAACTGCAAGCTATCCCCTCCAGTTCCTGAATGTGCTGACTCGTTAGCCTTGACCATAATCCGCGTGGACGTGATTCGACTGATTCGGACATAAATCACCGAAATTACGGAAACATAATTTTCTCACATTTTTTACTATATTGTTACGAGACAGGTTTAGATGAATCCTTGACACTCGTGGGATCAAGATGACACCAAACGCGAGTATATTTATAATAACTTTGCATTCGTCGTAAGTTAGATGAGTGACGAAATGATAGATTTTGATACAAACGACATAATAGGCAAAATGACCTAGCCCAACATTGTTCAACTTCTACGTGTCACCCACACAGTGGATACACGTACGACTAAGTGAACCAGTGTCAAATATCGTTGATAAATTCTTGAAATTCCGTCTATCCGGATATATGGCCAGGAAGACCCCTAAAATCGTGGCCATATAC
>NW_017091388.1:0-451 GCF_001483705.2 Eufriesea mexicana
AATAAGGAGGAAAGATTCAATTGGCGTGCTGTAGCCGTCGCAATGCGATGGAATCTGGCTGGAGAGTTCAATCTTGTTGACATTTTCGCCGAATATCGTGGTGAGCTGACTTTCGTGCATAAATAAGGAGAAAAGATTCTGTTGGCGTGCTCTAGGCATTGCAACGCTATAGAAACTGGAAGGTATATTGAATTTTATTGACATTTTCGACTAATACCGAGGTGAGCTGCAGTTCTTGCATAAATAAGGAGGAAAGACTCTATTGGCGTGCTATAGGCATTGCTATGCTCTCGAATCTTCCCTGGAAAGTTCAATCTTATTGACATTTACGTCTAATATCGTGGTGAGCTAACTTTATTGCATAAATAGGGAGGAAAGATTCAATTGTCGTGCTATAGCCGTCGCAGTGCTATAGAATCTGGATGGGAAAATCAATGTCATTGACATTTTT
>NW_017091389.1:0-453 GCF_001483705.2 Eufriesea mexicana
CTACATGGTGCAGCCGCAAGAGGCTAGCACTGTCGGCCGAGAAGACGGAGATGCTGTTGGTAAAGGGGAAGCTCGACGCCGAACGACCACCAACAATTCGCATCAACGGGAAAAGTATCAGGATGCGCCCATCTATCAAATACCTGGGCGTTCATCTTGAACGCGGCCTGAGGATAGAAAAGCACGTGCAAAAAACAGGGCAGAAGTGCAGAAGAATGTTCAATAGCCTTGCAAAAGTGTCCAAGGCGAACTGGGGTCTTGAACGGGGAGCCTTAACCACCCTGTACAGGGGGTTCGTTGTCCCGATCGCCACGTACGCTGCAGCCGGCTGGAGCGACCTATTGAACTTGAAGAAAAAGAAGATCCTCGAGAGATCGCAGAGGATGGCCCTGCTTCAGGTCACGAAGGCATACAGGACAATTTCAACAGAGGCTCTACAAATGATAACTGGCG
>NW_017091390.1:0-452 GCF_001483705.2 Eufriesea mexicana
GCACATTCTATATCACTGAAATTGCTATAGTACGCCAAAAGCATCATTCCTCCTTATTTATGCAAGAAAGTTAGCTGAATACGATACCAGTTGAAAATGTCAATAAAATTTAACTTTCCAGACGGATTCTACAGCATTTTAGCGGGTACAGCAGGCCAATAGAATATTTCCTCCTTATGTAAGCAGGAAAGGTAGCTCACCACGATATTTCTCGAAAATGTCAATAAAATTGAGTTTTCCAGCCAGATTGTAATGCATTGCAATAGCTACAGCACGCCAAATGGATCTTTCCTGCATACTTATGCCGGGAAGCTAGCTCACCGCGATATTAGTAAAAAATGTCGCTAAAAATGAAGTTTTCAACCACAGTCTGCAGCATTGCAACGGCAATAGCACGCCAATAGAACCTTTGCTCCTTATTTATGCAAGAAAGATAGCTCACCACGATATTA
>NW_017091391.1:0-453 GCF_001483705.2 Eufriesea mexicana
TAGGGTAGTAGTTAATATCACAAATGTCTGAACTATCTTATCGTAACCTCCCCAAATGTAACACAATCGAACGTAGCATAGCTAAACCTAATGTGCTGAGACCACGATTGCTGGCCTCCACTGAGACAAGCAGATAATAGAAAGGCACAGTGGATCACAGAGATCCGACGTATAGCAGTGTAAGGCACGAAAGTCGAGGCTATCGTATCGTAACTTATCCAAATTTAACATAAGCGTACATAACGTATCCGAATATAACGCGCGGATACCACTGTTGCTGGCCGCCTCAGAGCCAAGCAGCGTATACTAGATCACTGTAGAGCGCAGAAATCCGCCGAAAAGCAGGGTATAGCACAAAAGTCAAGGCTACCGTGTCCTAACCTAGCCAATCGGAGCATAAACTTAACTGACTTTACCCAAACCAATGCGCCGAGAACGCTATTGTTGGCCTCC
>NW_017091392.1:0-453 GCF_001483705.2 Eufriesea mexicana
TCCTAACCTAGCCGAACGTAACATAACCATACGTAAGGTATCTCAGCATGACGTGCCGAAACCACTATTCCTAGCTTCCCAGATTAGAGCAGACTGTAGCAAAGCACGGTAGAACTAGAATTCCGCCGAATGGCAGTGTATACTACGAAAGCCAAAGGTGCGCAGGCCTAACCAAGACTAACATAACCCAACCAAACGTAGCCTATCTCAACCTAACGTGCCAAGACCACTACTCCTGGCAGGCACAGAGCCAATCAGAGCTTATTCGAGCACAGTAGAGCGCAGAAGCTCGCGAGTAGCTGTGCATAGCACAAAAGTAAAAGCTACCCTGCCAAAACTTTCCAAAACTAACCTAACCAAACGTAACATCTCCCATCACAACGTGCAGACGCCACTATCGCTGGGCATCCCTGTGACAACCTGTGCACACTAGAGCGCTGCAGTGCGCTGAAA
>NW_017091393.1:0-454 GCF_001483705.2 Eufriesea mexicana
TTATTTGAATCATTCATTCTGTCCTCTTCCATACCCAGGCTTTCTTTTCCAATCATGCCCCTTTCCCACGCAACCTCGGTGGGCCAGGAACTTCAACCAATCTGGACACATCCCTAAACTTTCACTCGACTCTACCATAAACATTCTTTGCAGTCAACCCTCTTGCACGCAGCCTCTTTCATTCTAAGCACAGACACACTTAACATCCTTTCGGGGCCGTACATATTCCAATCCCACAATTATTATAGTTGATGAGAGTGGATGCAATGATAAAAATTATCATTAATGTTACTATCATTGGTGCTGGCGCGACTGTGATGGGAGTTGCAAGTTAGTTAATACGCAGTGAAAAAAATCGCTATAAAAATTTTGATATTCATGTTTATGAAGAAAAAAACTATATTTCACATGGTACTTGTGGTATTCCTTATTGTATTGCTAACGAATTAAAGCA
>NW_017091394.1:0-453 GCF_001483705.2 Eufriesea mexicana
TCCTAACATACCTAGACGTGCCTCGAACACTATTTCTGGCCCCCAGGGCCAAGCAGGACATACTAGTGCGCAGTAGAGTACAGATGTCCACCGAATAGCTGCGTATAGCGCATAAGTTGAAGCTATCCTGACTAGACACGTCCTGACCCACCCTAACCGAACGTAGCCTGACCTATCATATCGTGCCTGGATCACTATTACTGGCCTTGTCAGAGACGAACAGAAGATATTAGACCACTGTATGGCGCAGAAATCCACCTAATAGCAGACTATATCGCTAGACTCGAAGCTATCCGGGCCTAACACAAACCAATGGAACATAAGCTAACAAAGCCTGACTCAAATTAACGTGACGAGACCACTATGGTTGCCCTCCCCAGATCCAAACAGGACATGCTAGAGCACAATAGAGCTCGGAAATACAACGAATAGCAGTGTACAGCAAAAATGTTA
>NW_017091395.1:0-454 GCF_001483705.2 Eufriesea mexicana
GTTATACATGAAACGAAAGTATAAAGAGTTTCCAAAAAGAATTATAATATAAATTATTTTGTTCATATGTGACACTAGCACTCTCTGGAAACCAACATATTATTCCTAGTGTTAATAATTACAATACTTTACTTTTATTTTCACTATCATTTTCGCTTTCAATAACATCTCACATCCCATTTCTCACCAACATCCCATCTATCGATCCCAACCGCTCCAACCATTCCTAAAAGTCCATTCAATTTAAGAAACGAAGACCATCTATACTCGTTTACAACCCTCAAAAACTGAAAACGGAAAATATCATGGAACCTAACCTAAAAACTCCATTCAGTCTAAAAAACGAAGATCATCTGTACTCGTTTACATCCATCGAAAGATGAAAACAATAGTATATACCATTGAACCTAACCTCAAGCTCAATTTAATTTAAGAAGCTAAGACCATCTGTACT
>NW_017091396.1:0-453 GCF_001483705.2 Eufriesea mexicana
CAATAGAATCTGGCTGAAAAGTTCAATTTTATTAACATTTTCGTCTAGCATTGTGGTGAGCAAGCTTTTCTGCATAAATAAGGAGGAAAGTTCCAATTGGTTTGTTATAGCCAGTGCATTGCAACAGAATCTGTCAGAAAGGTTCAATTCTTTGACATTTTCGACTAATATCGTGGTGAGAAAGTTTTTCCTGCATGAATAAGGAGGAAAGATTTAATTGGTTTGCTATTGCCATTGCATTGCAATAGAATCTGACCGAAAAGTTCAATTTCATAAACATTTTCGACTAATATCTTTTTGAACAAACTTTTCTGCACAAAGCAGGATGAATGATTCCACTGGTTTGGTATAGCGAATGCATCACAATAGAGTCTGACTGAAAAGTTCTATTCTATTGACATTTTCCACTAATATCGCTGTGAGCAAACCTTTCTGCGTAAATAAGGAGGAACG
>NW_017091397.1:0-454 GCF_001483705.2 Eufriesea mexicana
ATAGCGGTGTCGCCACGTCCGGTTGAGTCAGGCAACGTTTGGTTACGTTCTGTTGGTTTGGATAAGTTTGGGTAGCTTTGACTTTTCTGATACTCACTGCAATTACATGGATCACGCGTTCTTCTCTCTACTAATGTGTTTTGCTTGACTCTGCGGAGAACGGCAACAGTGGTCCCGGCAAGGTAGGTTGAGCTGTGTAACGTCTGGTTACGTTAAGGTCGGTTATGTTAGGAGAAGATGGCTTTGAGATAAGTGGAACATTCTGCTATTAGGTGGATTTCAGCTCCGTACAGTGCTTTGATATTTTCAGCTTGTCTCTGGGAAGGCCAGCAATAGAGGTCTCGTCTCGTTATGAATTGTCATGTTACGTTCCGTTAGTTTGGGTCAGGCAAAGTTTGGTCAGGATTGATTCAACTTTTGTGCTGTACACTGCCATTCGGTGGATTTCTGCGCT
>NW_017091398.1:0-454 GCF_001483705.2 Eufriesea mexicana
CAGTCGCTCACGGTAACCCCACGCTTCCAGAGCCAGTGCAAAGGCTCGGCCTGGGATGCCGTCGGGTCCGGGGGCGGTGCTCCTCGTCCCAATCCTAACGACCGCACGGCCCAAATCCTGGCGCGAGACCCCCAGCTTGTCTGACCGTCCGACCAGTTCCGACCGCACTGCAGTGGGTTGCACACCCTCCGCCGCCGCCACAGGGAAGAGGGTGTCTATCACCCGCCGCAGGAGCTTGGGGTCCATACGCTCGATCACGGGGGGCGCCCATGACCTTAGCTTCCCCATTACTTATTTTTAGGGGCGCTCCACGGATCGCTTTCGAGCGTCGCGAGGAGTTCGTCCCATTGCAGAGATTTAGCTCTGCTAATCTCCATCCGGAGACCGCACAGCGCGGACCGGTACCCACGATAGGGGAGCGCGATTTCCTCGGCGGACTCCGCGCGTCGTCGAC
>NW_017091399.1:0-454 GCF_001483705.2 Eufriesea mexicana
GTTATCTTTGACTTTTGCGCTATACGCGGCTATTCGGTGGATTTTTGCGCTCTACGTTGCTCTACTCTACTCTGCTCGACTCTGGGGAGGCCAGTAATAGCGGTCTCGTCCCGTTATGTTTAGTTAGGTTACGTTTCGTTCCGTTACGTTAGTTTGGGTTGGTGTGGATAGATTTGACTTCCGTGGTATACACTGCTATTCGGTGGATTTCTACGCTCTACAGTGCTCTATTGTTCTCTGCTTGACTGTGGGGAAACCAGTGACAGTGGTGTCGGGACGATAGGTTTAGATAGGGCACGCTTGGTCAGGTTAAGTTAGCACTGGTTAGGCATGGATAGCATCGACTTTTCTAGTTTACAATGCGATTCCTGGGATATCTGCGCTCTACTCTCCTATATTATGTTCTGCTTCGCTCTGTGGAGGCCAGCAATGATAGTCGCGGCACGATAGGTTG
>NW_017091400.1:0-454 GCF_001483705.2 Eufriesea mexicana
TTCGCGACAGCCACAGCATTGCAATAGAATCTGACTGAAAAATTCTATTTTAATAACAATTTCAACTGATATCGGGGTGTGCAAGATATTCTACATAAATAAGGAGGAAGGATCCTGTTAGTTTGTTATAGCCCTTGCATTGCAGTAGAATCTGACCGGAAAGATCATTATCGACTTATATGGTGGTGCGCAAACGTTTCGGCACAAATAAGGAGGAACGATACTATTGGCTTCTATAGCCATAGCATTGCAATAGAGTCTGACTGAAAAGTTCTATTCTATTGACATTTTCGACTTATGTCGTGGTGAGCAAGCTTTTCTGCACTTGTAAGGGGGGAAGATTCCATTGGTATGCTCTAGACATTGCACTGCATTCGATACTGCCCGGAAAATTCAATCTTATTTACATTTTCGTCCAATATTGCGGTGAGCAAACCTTTCTGCGTAAATAAGG
>NW_017091401.1:0-454 GCF_001483705.2 Eufriesea mexicana
ATAGTGCTCTAATAATTTCTGCTAGACACTGGGTAGACCAGAAACAGCGGTCTAGGCTCATTACGTTTAGTTATTCTACTTTCGGTTATGCTAGGTTTTGTCAGGATGGGTTAGGGTATGATTGACTCTTGTGCTATACACTACTATATGGCGGCTTTCTGTGTTCTACTGTGCTCTAGTATACTCTGCTTGGCTCTGGGGAGTCCAGACATAGTAGTCCCGGCACGGTAGGTTAAGCTATGTTGCGTTTGG
Source organism: Eufriesea mexicana (assembly GCF_001483705.2). NCBI lineage: Eukaryota > Metazoa > Arthropoda > Insecta > Hymenoptera > Apidae > Eufriesea > Eufriesea mexicana. The sequence continues at coordinate 253 of NW_017091401.1, forward strand.
TTAGACAACGTTAGGATAGGTTTTGACAGAGTAGCATTGACTTTTGTGCTATTCACTGCTATTCGGCGGATTTCTGCGCCCCACGGTGCTCTACTACAGTCTGCTCGACCCTGGGGTGGCCAGTAATGGTGGCCTTGGCCGGTTAGGTTTTGTTATGTTACGTTTGGTTACGTTATGTTAGAATGGGTTACGTTTGGATACA
>NW_017091402.1:0-454 GCF_001483705.2 Eufriesea mexicana
AGCACTCCCTCGAAGTATGTATAGCGTTGGAATACTTTCGCGAGCTATTGTGTTTCGCAATAAAATCATTTTATACCATGTTATGATACGAATATTTATTCCCTTACACAGCTGTGCGGCAAATAAACTTAAAATACAATAGATAAGCAACAGTAATTACGTGCGGATTGGATTATTCCCCTTAACGATGCGAATGGTTTTAACCTAAACGCATCTTCAACATCCTTCTCTAACTCTTCCACTTAAATCATCCTATTGGGATTTGTTGGAAATTTCGCGAAGGAAATCCAAATGACTAGCGTGCAAGTAACCGTGTTCGGTTGTACAGCGTAATATAAGTGAAATTTATACACTTTATGCAATATACAAATAAAACACGAGAGTCTTTTTAACCATATCTGGGTGACGAGTATGCTTCCGTGGGGGCCCCGTCACCCAAATATGGGTGACGCTC
>NW_017091403.1:0-454 GCF_001483705.2 Eufriesea mexicana
TATGGCACTAGAGTAGCCCTTAGGCGAGCTAATAAACAAATAGACCCCTTGTGCCGAAGGTGCAAGGGGCAAGTCGAAACACTGGCGCACGTGCTGGGAAATTGCATATTTACGAAGCCCGCCAGGATCCGGCGGCACAACGAAATAGTGAATTTCATTGCAGAAAAGGCGTCTGACAGGTACGCCATATACAAAGAGGCAGCTATAAATGTAGTCGGAGAACTCAAAAAGCCCGATTTGGTTATTGATGACCGAGAAAGGCTAAGAGTTCTCGACGTAACAGTGAGATATGAGGACAAAGATAGCCTCAGGAAAGCTGCAAAGGAGAAAGAATCCAAATATAAAGATACAGCAAAATATTTAAAAGCAAAACTAAACAGAAAAGATGCGAATGTGCTGCCGGTCGTGGTGGGTAGTAGAGGAGCAATTCCCCCCGGCACGGCCAGAAATTTAA
>NW_017091404.1:0-454 GCF_001483705.2 Eufriesea mexicana
TTATTATATTTAAATAATATATTACAATTATTATAAAACTAAATAATAAAGTTGAACATGAAATTATAATTACAGCTTTAAAATCAATGTAACGTAAACTATTGACTTTCTTTCCGTTTTAAGAAATTCGTCCCTGAAAAAGTTAAGGTGTATTTCTATGTGAAAATTACGTGTAAACTTCCGTCGTGAAATATCGTTAATGAGAGACGTGAATTAATGCTTCTTGTTTTTGACGTGTTGATCATCCCAGAAAATAGCAATTCGCGTAATCTACGCTCATCTAACCCTTAAGGCGGTGTTTCCATGTGAAAATTGTATATAAATTATCAACTTGACAGGTTGGTGAGAGACGTGACTCGATGTCCTGCTGCTTTTCGAAATGTTAGTAATAGAAGATAACAATTCGCAGCTGCTCTCGTGTAAACATTAAGGCGACGTTTCTATGTAAAAATTC
>NW_017091405.1:0-454 GCF_001483705.2 Eufriesea mexicana
TATTACTATGAACAATCACGTGGTTTCGCAATTTCATATAATTTTTCTATTACAAAATTATATGAAATTATATTATTATATTATATCTATATCTTACAGAAATTAATAAGAAAATAGTTTAGAAACTTGTTACACATTTTATATACCTACCTACCTACTTACAGGTAGGTAATTAACCTAACCTACCTACCTATTTACAGGAATCCTATAGAATTTCAATAATTCCATTACTACTATAAAGACTACCTAATTATACAATTTTATATTCTCTTCTCTACTGTCGATACGTATAAAAAAAATAATGGAAGAATGATTAAAAAATTCATCACCTTTCTTGTATAAATATAATATATTATAGAATGACAGTACTTCTATTGTCATGAACCATAAACGGTCACTTTCAAACACAATTACAAATACAATTAAAATAATAAACAAACCTATAACAAATACC
>NW_017091406.1:0-453 GCF_001483705.2 Eufriesea mexicana
GAACTGACCTGGCCGGGCATGATCTGGCATGACCAGACCTGTCCCGACCTGAACTGACCTGACGTGGCGTGACCTGACCTGACCTGACCTGACATTACCTGATCTAACTTGACCTGACCTGCCTGACCTGACCTGACCTGACCGGACTGATCTGACCTAACCTGTCCAGACCTGACCTTGCCTGACCTGGCCTGACCTGAACTGACCGGAACTGACATCATCTGACCTGAGCTGACCTGACATGATCTGGGCTGACCTGATCTGACCTGACGTGTCTTGAACTGGCCTTACATGGCCTGACCATATATGACTTTGCCTGGCCTGGCCTGACATGACCTGACCTCTCCAGACGTGTCCTGACCCGACATGGCCTGACATGACCATATATGTCCTTGCCTGGCCTGGCCTGGCCTGACCTGACTTCTCCAGACGTGACCTGACCCGACATGACCA
>NW_017091407.1:0-454 GCF_001483705.2 Eufriesea mexicana
CTCTCTCATATTAATTCATTCAACGCACGTGGACTATATTAGGTTTCAAAGAATGCCAATTTTTATTCGACGTTTGGACTCATGTACATATATATTCGTTATATATGTATTCTGATAACATAAAAAAAATCACTACGTGAATTGTAATATCTTAATAAATTTCAAATTATTCGAACCGTGTGATAATTTTAAATCATAACTAACTTCTTCGAAAAGTTGGTCCTGGTCACGATTGAAACTACCCCTCTCCAAACCCCAAACGCACGAATTTAAATTAATTAGAGTAAGAGCGTCATCGAACGAAGCCACCAAGGACGTCAAAGATCATGTATCCAATATTCTCTCGACTCGTCGGATTTTTCGAGTTAGTCCGCGTTAATCGAAAGCAGGAAAAAAACGAGTTTCGGCAGTTTTAACCGAAGATCATTATCACCAGATATTTATACCCTTTCGT
>NW_017091408.1:0-454 GCF_001483705.2 Eufriesea mexicana
AGAAGTCCATAGAATCGCTAAGCATATCAGAAAAGATTAAGCTACCCAAGCCTATCCCAAACAACGCAACATACCATAACGTAGCCTAATTCAACCTTACGTGCCGAGACCGCCATTGCTGTCGCCCCAGCGCCAAGCAGAACATACTAGAGCAATGTAGAGCGCAGAGGATCCACCGAATTTTAGCGGGCAGTAAAATGGTGTAAGCTATGCTCTCCTAACCGAACCAACAGTGACACAACCGTACGCAACATCACACGGACTAGCGAGCCGAGACCAATAATGCTGGCCTCCACATAGCCAAGCAGAATATACTAGAGCACAGTAAAGCGCAGAAATCCTCAGAATAGCGGTGTATTGCACAGAAGTCAAAGATATCCTAACCAAACCCAAACAAGCCGAACCTAACGAAACGTAACATCAATCAACCTAACGCGCAGTGGCCAACATTTCT
>NW_017091409.1:0-454 GCF_001483705.2 Eufriesea mexicana
AAATTGCAGTATTATTGCATTGCTTACGAATTTTTAAATTTCTTCGACCAATATGAGATTATTGAACAACCTTAATTCGGTTGAGAAATTTAAGAACAGATCTCTAAAGTAGTCAAGCCTTCCTATTACCAGGATTTTTCGATTGAATCATGAATTAAAAATTAGAACACTTGTCCTCGTAAATTAATAAAGAAGTGACTGGTAAAATTAATTGCAGCATTATTGTTCTGCTTACGAATTTTGAAATTTCTTCGTCCAGTATGAGATTATCGAAGAACCTCAATTAGGCTTGAGTAGCTTAAGAACAGACCTCTGAGGAAGTTCAGCCTTCCTATTACGAGGATTTTGTTATTCAATCATTCATGAGAAATTATTGTAGAACACTTCACCCCGTAAATTAGTAAAAAAGTGACTGGTAAAATTAATTGCAGCATTATTTTATTTTTTACAAATT
>NW_017091410.1:0-452 GCF_001483705.2 Eufriesea mexicana
AGTATCTTTTCTCATTATTAATGCGGGGAAGGTAGCTCACCACGATACGAGTAGAAAATGTCAATAAAACTGAATTTTCCAGCCAGATTCTATAGCATTACCATGGCTATTGCACGCCAATAGTATAGTTCACCCTTATTTATGCCTGAAAGTTAGTTCAACACGATATCAGTAGAGAATGTCAGTAAAAATTAATTTTCCAACCAGAATCTATAGCAGTGCAATGGCTATAACACGCCAAAAGTATCTTTTCTCATTATTTATGCGGGATAGGTAGCTCACCAACATATCAGTCGAAAATGTCCATAAAATCGAGTGTTCCTGCCAGATTCTATACCTTTGCTATGGCTATAGCACACCAATAGATTAATTCGCCCATATTTATACGAGAAAGTTAGGTGACCACGATGTTATGCGAAAATATCAATAAAATTGAATTTTCCAGCCAGATT
>NW_017091411.1:0-454 GCF_001483705.2 Eufriesea mexicana
AATGTCTTGCAAAATTAACACAAAATAAAAAGTAAAATTGTCTCTATGTAAGACTTTATTTTTTAGGAAATTAATTGTTTATTATGAATTATTTTGTATATTTCATAAAATTTCATTCTCAAATCAGTGTGTAATATTTAACGATACTTTAAAAATAAGATTTAACTTACAGAATCTAATATTATATTTGTAATAACTTTTGAAAAATAATTATATGAAATTAATCAATATTCCTTCTTCGCGTAATTAATTATTATAGAAGGATAGCCAATTTTTCAAGTCTAAAAAATGTTCAATTTTTTGCATTTGATAACTTTTTATCTACATATATTTCAATTATTATTTATCTTTTAAAATTCTTGGAAATGGTCAATATTTCGTGAAAATTATTTTATAAAATATTTCATTAATTAACGAAATTGGATTTCTAGTCTGCTGATAGAATTTCAAAAAT
>NW_017091412.1:0-454 GCF_001483705.2 Eufriesea mexicana
GTGAATTGGGTTATTTAGAATAGGGTATTGCCCAATGAAAAGAAGGAGGTTCTTTTATGGTAGGTGTTAACCCCTTGGCTACTATGGGCGCTTAGAAATTTTGCGTTTGTGACACGGAGGGCGCCTATGGGCGCATAGAAATTTTACATTTGTGACACGGAGGACGCCTATAGTTGCTTAGAAATTTTGCCTTTGTGACACATAGGGTACCTATAGGCGCTTAGAAATTTTGCGTTTGTGACACGGAGGGCGTCTATAGATGCTCGGCGTATTTTAGCTTTCTGACATGGAAGGCGCTTGTTTTCACAAAAATGACGCACATCGTATCTCAATTCCTGCCGTATAGTACGGCCGCTACGTATCAAAATCTGCAGTAGTCAAGGGGTTAAAGGGGTTATAACGCAAAGAAATAATAGCCAGTGGAAACGGTGGAAAAACTGTATAGATGTTTATT
>NW_017091413.1:0-454 GCF_001483705.2 Eufriesea mexicana
TTTGCTCTAATGTGTTCAGCATGGCTCTGTGTAAGACAGCAATCCTGGTATCGGCACGTTATATTGAGTTATGCTACGTTTGGTTATGTTGCGTTTGGTTAGGTTAGGACAGGATTGATATTACTTTTCTGCTATTCACTGCTATTCGGTGGATTTCTGTGCTCTACTGTGATATAACATACTCAGCTCGGCCCTGGGAAGGCCAGCAATCGTGGTCTTTGCACGTTAGTTTGAGTTAGGTTACCTTCATGTATGATAAGATTGGACAGGATAGCAGAGGATGGCTTCGACTTTTGTGCCATACACTCTTATTCGGCGGATTACTGCCCCCTACTGCTCTCTACCACATTCGGCTTTTCTGTGGGGACGCCAGCAGAAGTGGTCGCGGCACGTTACTTTTTGTTAGGCTACGTTCGGTTAGGATACGTTAGTCTGGGTTAGCCCTGCATAGCTT
>NW_017091414.1:0-454 GCF_001483705.2 Eufriesea mexicana
GTGCGTGGCACGACAGGTTGTGTTAGGTAACGTTTGGTTTGGTTTGGTTAGGTTAGGTTAGGTTAGGTTTGGCTAGGATGGCTTTGACTTTTGCGCCATACGCAGATGCTCGGTGAATTTCTGCGCTCTGCCGTGCTCTAATTTGTTCTGCTTCGCTGTGGAGTTGCCAGCAGTAGTGGTCTCGCCCCGTTAGGTTTAGTTATTCTATGTTCGGTTAAGTTATGATAGATATGGTTCGATTGTGGTACCTTCCATTTTTGTGGTATGAATTGCTATTTGGTGGCCTTCTGCGCACCACTGTATCCCATTATGCTCTGCTAGAACCTGCGGAGGCCAACAATCGTGGTCGTGGCACGATGGGTTTTGTTAGGCTACGTCTGTTATGCCACAATTGTATAAGCTAGGACAGGGCAGCTTTGACGCTTGTGCTGTACACGGCTGTTCGGTGCATTTC
>NW_017091415.1:0-455 GCF_001483705.2 Eufriesea mexicana
GCTGGTGTATGTACTAATCAACGAAATGCCAGTTGTAAGTATCTCGAGACATAACCGAAATATACATTGATTATTCCAAAATTGCCGAGAGATTTATATCATCAGTAAACAAAGTAGTCCAACGACAACATTGCTATGATGATGGCTGTTCCCAGTACTCAGTTCACAATTGTTGATACCTCGTGAGATAATCGATGTGGCCTTTGTTATTCTACAATTGCACCAGGATATAGGTCGTCATTCATCAGGAAAGTCTGACGGTTACAGAGCTCTGTTGATGTATGTACTGTGTACCGTACCGTCAAATGTGAATATTTCATGCCATAACCGTCATATACATTGATTGTTCTACAACTTCTTTGGAATACACGTCGTCAGTGAACAAGGTAATCCACCGACTACAATATATGAACGGCGGCTGTACATAGTACTGCGTTGTCACTAGTTAATTTGCT
>NW_017091416.1:0-455 GCF_001483705.2 Eufriesea mexicana
CTACTGTGTTCTGCTTGGCTCCGGGGAGGCACGAAACACTGGTCACGGCACGTTAGGTTGAGTTAGGTTACGCTTGGTCATGTTATTGTTGGCTAAGCTAGGAGTGGATTGCTATGACTTTAGTGCTATTGTCTGCTATTTGGTGGATTTCTGCGCCCTACATTGATGTAATGTCTTCAGCATGTCCCTGGAAAGGCTAGCAGTAGTGGTCTCGGCGCTTTATGTTGGGAAATGTTTATTCGGTTTAGTTGGTTCAGGCTAAGGTTGGCCAGGGTAGCTTTAACTTTTGTGCTTTACGCACCTATTCCGAGGATTTCTGCACTCTGCTGTGCTCTAGCATGTCCTACTTGCCTCAGAGGTGGGCAGCAATAGCGGTCTCTACACGTTATGTCGAGTTAGGCTATGTTTGACCATGTTCTATTTGCGTGGGTTAGGTTTGTGTAGCTTTGACTTTT
>NW_017091417.1:0-455 GCF_001483705.2 Eufriesea mexicana
ATCAAAAGAGTGGAGTTAATCATGATCCAATATTTGACCTGTAATCACGCGTGTATCAAAAGTGCTTTCAGCTAACTAGAAACCGTTCAATGATATCAGATGACGAAACCTAACTGAAAGAAACAACCCTGGCGTTAATCCATTATGATATAAAACTGAAAAAGAATTTCTATCTGATTCGAAATTCATATAAAAAAATATATTTAACGATGTTCGGTAATATTTCTCGTAAGAAAATGAAGAAAATTTCTATCTGCTGGTTAACACGTTGACTGCCATGGTGGTCATCAATAATAGACGCCTATGGGACCATAGTCGTCACTAATGTCCGTCGATACAAATATTTTAAATTTATATTCGTAGGAAGTGTGATTCGCGGAATAGAAGGATTGGGGTTAAAATTAACCCTTTGCACTCGAGAGGTGAGCCTAAGTCACTGTTTAATCAAATTCCGA
>NW_017091418.1:0-455 GCF_001483705.2 Eufriesea mexicana
TATGTTCTGCTTGGCTCTGGTGAGGGCAGCAATAGACGTCTCGTAGCGTCAGGTTGATTATTTTACATTTGGTTACGTTAAGTTTGGTTAGGATGGGACAGTGTAGCTCCGTCTTTTACGCTATACATTGCTATTCTGTAGGTTTCTACGTTCCAGTGTGCTATAATGTCTTCTCCTTGGCTCTGCGGAGGCCAGCAATATTGGTCCCGACGCGCTAGGTTGAGGTCGGTTACGTTTTGTTACGTTAGGTTACGTTAAGTTCGGTAAGGATGGATATGTCTTTCGTGATACACACTACTATTCAGTGGATCGCTGCGCACTGCTGCGCTCGACTATGTGCTGCTTTTCCCCGTGGAGGCTAGCAATAGTGTTCGTGGCACGTTGCATTGAGTTAGGCTACGTTTGTTGAGGTTAGGTTAATTAGGGTTAGGTTAGGATTTCTTTGTCTTTTCTGC
>NW_017091419.1:0-455 GCF_001483705.2 Eufriesea mexicana
GTTTATATCACTCGTTTTATAAACACACCGAAATACCCGGTGTCAGTTAAGTACTAGTTACCAAAGAAACCAAGAGTCAGAGGAAAAGTTGAATATCAAGTACTTACTTTCAACTTCTGCTAGCTGAAAGCAAGAAGTTTCTCTTACAAGGAGAGTGCAAGTCCTTCGGGTCACCGATTTAGTTGATACATTGCAGGTTTGTAGATATCGTCATGCACTTTAAGCCAATATATCATTATAGCCGCAATTGCTTAATAGTCTTTAAGATATTTACGATTAAAGTTTTATTACTTCAAAATTATATATTTATTTCAAATGTATTTCAATTTAAGTTGTAACGTAACGGTGACAATCGAGAATTCGTATAATGGAGGACTGGGGTTCGATTCGCGTTCATAATTTTGTCAATATATTTTTTATTTTGTATTCATTTTTCGTCTATGGAACCATTGTAA
>NW_017091420.1:0-455 GCF_001483705.2 Eufriesea mexicana
GATTATAGTAGAGCACAGTAGGGCGCAGAATACCAACGAATAACAGTCTATTCCAAGAAAGTCAAAGCCATCAAGACCTAACACAAACCAACGTGACCAAACGAAACGTAGGATATCTTAAACTATCGTGCCGAGAACACTATTGCTGGCCACCTCAGAGCCAAGCAGAGCATATAAAAGCACTGTACAGCGCAGAAGGCAACCGAATAGCAGTGTATAGCACAAAAGTCAAAGATATCCTCCCTTAACTCAACCTAACATAACATGACCAAACGTAACCGGACTAAACCTTTCGTGCCACGACCACTATTGCTGGCCTACCCAGATTCGAGCAGAGCGTAGTAGAGCAATGCACAGCGCAAAAAATACACCGAACAGCAGAGCAAAGCGCAAAAGTCATATCCATCCTGTCCTAACCTAGCGAAGCGTAACCTAACCAAAGGTAATCTAACTCC
>NW_017091421.1:0-455 GCF_001483705.2 Eufriesea mexicana
TCCACTAGCCCTCGAGTTGTTAACAATTGAAAACGCAATACTGTGTACAGTCATCGTCACAGTACTATAACTGTTGTACTTCTTTGTCCACTAATTGCTTAAATTACAAAGCAATTCTTTAATAACCAATGCACTACATCCACCAATATAGTTCTGTTTCAGTTAGATGAATATGATGAATGATGATATATATTCTATAACAATCCTGGAATGACAAAGTACGGATCCACAGGCCCTCGATAAATTAACAGTTATCAACACAGGAGTTAGTACAGTCACATCGCATTATTGTAACGGTTGAATGACTTTTTTCAATGGTAACGGCAGTTCCAAACCAAATCTAGAATAATCATTGCAATCGTCAGTTCTGGCTATAACTATTTACTCCTGACAGTACCGTACGTCGTACATCTACCCAGAGGGCTATGTTGACGTTGTATCTATCTGTTCGCAGA
>NW_017091422.1:0-455 GCF_001483705.2 Eufriesea mexicana
TGTATACATAGCCAGTTATAATAGTGTCTAATATGACTATTTATCATATACATAGCATTAACCAATTGGCAGACTTCAATCATTTTTGCAATAAAATTATTTGATTAATTGATTGAATTCATTCCAAAATTCAGCAGTATGTACTTCGTCCGATATAAGAGTTGTGCTCGTAATCTTCAAGTAGCATATGCATAGTGCATTTCAAATTAAGTCGTATATCTTTTATACTCCATTGGTATGCAAACATGGCGAGGTTAGTTTGATGTACTAGGTGACCCTATTAATTAAAGAAATATCCCTAATACTATTGGGTAATGCTTGTAGACTTCGTCCTTAACATTCACAGTGCCACAATCCCACAAATTGATCGCTACCTTCATCCCCCTACCACACTCAAGCCTTCCCACTCAGCTACTGTTTAGGAAGCGGACTTTTCTTCATTGCGCTCGATTATG
>NW_017091423.1:0-455 GCF_001483705.2 Eufriesea mexicana
TAACATTAATAAAATTAATTTTTAAAATTATTCCATTTATATGTAATAGGTGATTAGGTATCAAAAATGCATCAGGAATAAAAATTATTAATATTAAAACAGAAATAAATTTGTAACCCTATTTTACATTTAATTATGGGGTTCTTTAAGATGATATATGGTTCGTGTGATACAGTGTTTATTATTTGAAGTATTTCACGTGTCTATTTTACAATAATAATTATTAAATATTATTGTCAAATAAAAATAAAAGATTTATATTATTGCCAAATGAAAATAATAAATTCAACTAATTATTGCTGATTTTTACAAAATTTTCATTTGTCTATTATTCAGTATTTACACTTGTACGTTGAACATTGTTAAGTCTTGGAATGTCGTTCCGGTATTTCGTTCGGTCGTTTGTCTAGAATAGACCCAGAAGACCGTTAGGGTCTTCTGGCAGCCAGATTCTA
>NW_017091424.1:0-455 GCF_001483705.2 Eufriesea mexicana
AAGATTGAGTTAGGTTACGTTTGGTTATGTCAAGATCGATGAGGTTAGGAGAGCATAGCTTTGACTTTAGTGCTATATTGTGATATTAGGTGGATTTCTGCGCCCTACGGTGCTCTCCTATTTTCAGCTTGGCTCTGCGAAGGCCAGCATTTGTGGTCTCGGCACGTTATGTTGAGTTAAGTTACGATCGGTTAGGTTGGGTTAGGCTAAGTTTGGTTAGGGTAGCTTTAACTTTTGGGCCGCACACTGCTATTCGGTGGATTCCTGCGTTCTACTGCGCTCCGGTATGTTCTTCCTGGCTCTGTGGAGGGCAGCAATTGCTGTCTCGTCGCGCTAGGCTGAGTTAGGCTGTATTTGGCTGTGTGACGTTGGCTTGCGTTAGGCTTGTATTGCTTTGACTTTTTCGATATACACTGCGATTCCATGGATGCCTGCGTTCTACTCGCCACTATTTT
>NW_017091425.1:0-455 GCF_001483705.2 Eufriesea mexicana
CGTTCCGTGACAACTATTGCTGGCATCCCCGCCGCCAAGCAGGGAATATTATAGGAGAATTGAGCGCAGACGCCTATAGAATGGCAATGCATAGCAATAACAGTGTACAGAACAAAAGTCGAAGCAGCACAAGCATTACATTAATCATCCTATCGTCCCTAGGCTGCTATTACCGAGTGTGCAGCAAAAAGGTCGAAGCTATACCTTTTTTCACGCGGGGAAATATTCCATATATAACCGGCCCCCTGGGGGAGTGGGCTGTGTTATGAGAAACCTTTAACCTCTAAAACCTCCACGATGTCCAGCCCTCACATTTCGGAGCTCCCTGGATTTCGCCGCTTCACACCTGCCAGAACGCACCCGCGACGCAGCCGTGGTTCCCTCACGGCGCGACGGGAAATTGCACCCGATGCGTCCGTGCCCATGCGCGCGAGACGGGTCGTTTAGAGGCCCAC
>NW_017091426.1:0-455 GCF_001483705.2 Eufriesea mexicana
CAAAAGTTGAAGCTACCCAAACCGAACTTAGCATAATCCAACCAAACCGACCGTTAACTTAACGTGAGAGATACATTATTTCTGGCCCTCCCAGAGCCAAGCTAAACATGTAGTGTCACCTTAGGGCGCAGAAATCCACCTAAGAGAGCACACTATAGCACTAAAGTCAAAGCAATCCTCTCCTAAGCCAACCAATCGTAATATAGCGAAACGTAACTTAGCCCAACCTAACGTGCCGCGAGCACTCTTGCTGGCCTCCACAGTGCCAAACAGAACACGTAGCGTAGAGTACAACGAAGATATCCATGTAATCGCAGTGTACGTCAGAAAAGTCAAAGCTACCCAAACTCAACCCAAACCAACTGAACATAGAAAGACAAAGCCTAACAGAACCTAATGAGACGAGGCCGGTATTGCTGCTCTACCCAGAGCCAAGCAGGACAAGTTGGAGCACA
>NW_017091427.1:0-455 GCF_001483705.2 Eufriesea mexicana
TTAATATGAAATAATTGATAATAAATTTATTTTATTATTCTAAATTTGTACGGAATAATTATATCTATGTATTTACATATAGATCTTTATAAAATTGTTTTTCCAGTAGTCAAGATTAAGACATTGAGCGGATTTCACAACAATAATTTGCTGTAGCTTATGAGTTATTTTATTCCTACTATTTTTCAGTTTTAACTGTTTTTTAATTACTTCCTTAATGAATGACTTATTGATTTATTCAAAAAGAGTAATTAGAATCTGTATTGTGATCACATCAACTAGATTTCTTTACTGACCTCCCTTAATTTCCAATTCTTTTGTTGTGTTTATATATACATATATAACAAATAGCTATTGTATTTGAAATAGAACACCCATTTATCTACGCTACAATAAAATATGTCGATTGAAGTTTGCTTTAGTGACCTTTTGTATATTTTTTCCGATTTTTGCGA
>NW_017091428.1:0-456 GCF_001483705.2 Eufriesea mexicana
ATTCGGTGGATTTCTGCGCCACACAGAGACTAGTATGCCCTGCTAGGCTCCGTGGATTACAACACTCGCAGGCTCACGCGTTGGGTTAAGTCAGGCTATATCTGGATTTGTACTGTTTCTTTGAGTTAGGCTTGGGTAGCTACTACTTTTCTGATGAACCTTGCGATTATGAGGATTTCTGCAGCTTACTCCCCACTAACCTGTTCCGCTTGACTCTGAGGAGAGCAGCAATAGTTGTCGCTTCGCGTTAGGTTGAAATATGTTACGATTGGTTAGGTTAGGAGAGTATAGCTTAGCATTTAGTGCTGTATTATGCCACTAGGTTTGATTTCAGCGCTCTAGAGGGCTCTGATAATTTCAGCGTGGCTCTGGCAATAGCCAGCAAAGGTGGTCTGTGCACGTTATGGTGTGTCAGATTCCGTCCGGTTAGGTTGCGTCAGGTTAAGTTTGATCTGG
>NW_017091429.1:0-456 GCF_001483705.2 Eufriesea mexicana
GCAAAAGTCAAAGGAACCGTAACCAAACATCCCCTGACCTAACCATATGTAGACTAACTGAGCTTAACGCGGCGGGCCCACTGCTGCTGGCCATGCCATCGCAATGCAGAGTATAATAAAGGGGAAGAGACCTCCGAAATCCATAGGATCGCAGGGTATAGCAAAGTCAAAGCTACCCATACCAGACAGAAACAAACATAACCCAACCGAACGTAGCCTATCTGAAACTAACGTGCGGAGACTATAACTACTGGCATCCCCAGAGCCGAACAAAGCAGAGTAGAGCAATGTAGAGCGTAGAAATCCACCGAATAGCGGTGTATGGCAAAAAAGTCGAAGCTATCATCTCCTAACCAAACCAACCGTAACATTACCGAGCGTAGCGTGTCACAACCTATACCGCCATGACCGCCATTGCTCGCCTCCCCAGAGTCAGGCACGGTATAGTAGAGCACT
>NW_017091430.1:0-456 GCF_001483705.2 Eufriesea mexicana
TACGCGCTACTGTGCTCTAACATGCTCTGCTTTGCTCTGCCAATACGAGAAATTGTGGCCGCGGGATGTTAGTCTGAGCTAGATTACGTTTGGTTAGTTTACGTTATCATAGGTTAGGCATGGACAGCTTTGATTTTTCCGCCATACACTGCTATTTTACGGATATCTACGCCCTACTCTCGTCTGATACGTTCTGCATGGCCCTAGGGATGCCAGCATTGGTGGTCGCGGCACTATAGGTTGAGATATACCACGTTCGGCTCGACTAGGTTTGGTTTGGTTACGTCAGATTAGTTTGGGACAACATTGACTTTGGAGCTAAACACAGCTATTCTATGGACTCCTGCGCTCCACATTGCGCTACCACACTCTGCTTGTTTCTGTGGAATCCGGGAATAGCAGTCTCGGCATGCTGGGTTGAATTGTGTTACGCTTGGCCTGGCTAGGTTAGGAAAC
>NW_017091431.1:0-456 GCF_001483705.2 Eufriesea mexicana
TAGAGCACTGTAGGGCGTAGTAATCTACCTAATAGCAGGCTACAGCACTATGGTCAGAGCTATCTCTCCTAACCTAATCAATCGTTACATAACCAATCGTAAAACAGCTCAACCTAACGCGCCGCGTCAAATATAGCTGCCCCCCCCCCTAAAGCCAAGCAGAACACATTAGTGATGAGTAGAACGCAGAAACCCATAGAACGAAGTGTAAATCAGAATAGTCAGAGCTACCCAAACGTAACCCAAAGCCAACCGAACATAACTAGGCAAAGCGTATCTCAACCTTACGTGCCGAGACCGCTATTACTGCGCTTCCAAGATCCAAGGAGGTCATACTAGAGAGCAGTAGAGCACAGAAGTCCACCACATATCCGTGTGCAGACCGAAAGTTGAAGCTATCATAGCCAAAATTTGCCAAACCCAACCGTACCTAACCTGACTGAAAATATCGTGCCG
>NW_017091432.1:0-456 GCF_001483705.2 Eufriesea mexicana
CCCCCCCCCCCCCCCCCCTCCCCCCATTTTAAAATTGAAAAAGGGAAAATGAAAAATGAAAAGGCAACACATCGATTCGTTAGAAATCACGAATATAACCAGGTGGATAATTTTAATGGGTTCCTTGCGATATCGCTGGCGAACGAATTTTTGCATGCATAATTGGAAAGGGTATTATGGTCGTTACGATTATTGTTATTGTCGCTATTATTATCGTCCGTGCATGCAATTAGCGCGGCACGAAAATACAACCAATTATCGCATAATGAAACCCCATTAATTACCACGTTTCTTCATTAATAAAGCCGACCAGGGGTTTTCGAATCGCAGACGGCCATTACGCGCGGACCCCTCTTGCACCCCCCGTGTTATTCCGCGGCCATGTCAACGCGCGGGTGTATCGTTGGGTCTACGTGCGACGGGATCGAATTCGGCGAGAATTCAACGGGAATTCAA
>NW_017091433.1:0-456 GCF_001483705.2 Eufriesea mexicana
GAACGTAATGTAACTCAACCTAGCTTGGGGCTACGACTATTACTGGCTTACCGAGGGTCTAGAAGAGCATATTCGAGAAATGTAGAGCGCAGAAGTCCATCGAATATCAATGTGTAGCGCAAAAGACTAAACTGTCCTACCCTAACCAAACCAACCCTGACATAAACGAGTGCAACATAACTCAGACTAACGTGCCGAGACCATGACTGCTGGCACCGCCAGAGCCACACAGACTGTACTAGAGCACAGTGGGACAAGGAAGTGCATAGGATATCCGTGTAGAGCACACATGTCAACGGTATCCTATCCAGACCCACAAAAACCTAACCTATTCGAACGTAACTTATCCCAAGCTAACGCGCCACGACCGCTATTGAAGTTCTACCCAAAGACATGCAGATACTAGTAGTGCAATTCACAGGGCAGATATCGCCCGAATAGCAGTGTATAGCACAA
>NW_017091434.1:0-456 GCF_001483705.2 Eufriesea mexicana
TCTCGGCGTGTTGGGTTGAGCTGTGCTTTGTGTGCCTGTGCTACGTTTGGTGATATTACGATATGATAGCATAGACTATTCTGTTATACACGGCTGTCCGCGGATTTTTGCGCTCTATTGTGATCTAATATCGTGTTCGTGGCTCTGGGGAAGCCAGTAATAGCTTCCTCGGCCAGTTAGGTTGAGATATGTTGCATTTGGTTTGATTAGGTTAGATTAATCTCGGTCAGGTTATCTCCAACCATGGTGCAACACGCTGCTATTCAGAGGATTTCTGCCCTCGACGGTGCTCTACTATAACCTGCTTGTTCCTGCGTACGACAGCAATAGTGGTCGCGTCACGTTATGCAGAGTTAGGCTACGCTTGCTTGGGTTACGTTAGCATGGGTCATATTCTGATAGCTACAACTTTTTTTCTATACACTGCGTTTCTATGGACTTCTGCTCTCTACTGTG
>NW_017091435.1:0-456 GCF_001483705.2 Eufriesea mexicana
AATATTTTTCTGGGCTCTGAGAAACTTCAATTTTAATCCTAATTAATTTCTTCTAATTAATCCTAACTAATCCAATTAATTTCTTGTCGCATAGATCGCGAATAAAGTTCGAATTTTTATCAACAGATAATAAATCGAGGTTGTTAACAGCGTTAAATTTTGACTTCTGACGAAGTTTGCATCGCGTGAGCCACGAATAATAGCTGAATCCTTTTTTCCACGTGAATCAAAGTCGGCCCTAATTCAGTGAATGGCGTGAACTTGTTTATTTAATTAATGACTGCAACGTGCTAACTTCGATAATTCCGTGAAACATGGATGCCAAGTTGCCCGAGTTCCTGGTCGATCCTGAGGTTTTAGGAGTTCCGAAATCCGTGTGACCTTGTTTAGAAATTTATACGAAATCTATACGAAACTCATTTTCCCCATATTGCGCGCCCTCGCTCTGCTTGAGTA
>NW_017091436.1:0-456 GCF_001483705.2 Eufriesea mexicana
GCAAGCGCGGCGCCGGTGGGCGGCGCGCGCACTGCCGGATGTTTTAACGCGTTAGACCTCCGCCTTCGCAGGCGACCATGTACCTACGGCCGAGGAGACCGTCTCCCTCTCCCGTTGTAACCTGGGTCAGGGTGACCACGAGCTGACGTGTGGGGTCCCGTCAGTTCGAGATACCGTGGTCTGGACGCGCGGCGTCGCGTGATGGTCGCGCGGCGTCCGCAGGGCATGCGATCGTTGTGGTACGGTGGTATGCGTGTTGTGTGCGTGTGAGTGTGTTTGTGTGTGCCTGTAGACGACCCGTCTCGCGCGCATGGACATGATCGTTTCGGGTCCGATTATCCGTCGTGCCGGGAGGGAAGTGCGGTTGCGTCGCGGGGGCGTCCTGGCAATTTCGTCGCCTCGAAGTCCAGGGCGCACCGAAATGCGAAGGGCTGGCCATCGTGGGGGTTTTAGTGG
>NW_017091437.1:0-456 GCF_001483705.2 Eufriesea mexicana
TAGCGGTCTCGGCACATTACGTTGTGTTGGGCTACGTTTGGTCTGGTTAGGTTGGGTCAGGTTATGTTAGGATACCATCGACTTTTATGCTACACACTACCATGCGGTGGATTTCAGCCCCCTGCTTTACCATGTCTTCTGCTTGGCTCTGCGGAGGCCAGCAATAGCCATCTCGGCTCGTTAGGTTGAGCTAGGTTGCGTTTGGTTATGTTACGATTTTGTTCGAAAGACATGATAGCCTTGACTTTTTTGCTACGCGATGCTACTCGGTTCACTTCTGCGCTGTACTGTGCACTGGTACGTTCTGCTTGGATCTGGGGTGACCATTTACAATGGTCTCGGCATGATACTATGAGTTATGCTACGTTTGGATAGGTTTGGTTGGGACAGGTAGTGTTAGGGTATCTTCGTCTTTTGTGCTATACCCTGCTATTCTGTGTATTTCCGCGCTCTTCT
>NW_017091438.1:0-454 GCF_001483705.2 Eufriesea mexicana
TAGTCGAAACTGTCAAAATAATTGAACTTTCCAGCCAGATTCTATAGCATTGCAAAGGCTATATCACTCCGGAAGGATCTTTCCACCTTACTTGTGCAAGAAACTTAGCTCACCACGACATTAGTCGAAAATGTCAATTAAATTGAAATTTTCAGCCAGATTCTATAGCATTGCAAAGCCTATAGCACGCCAAAAGGTTCTTTCCTCCTTACTTCTGCGAGAAAGATAACTCACCACGGTATTAGCAGAAAATATCAATAAAATTGAGTTTTCCATCCAGATTCTGTAGCATAGCAGCGGCTACAGCTCGCCAATAGAAGCTTTCCTCCTTATTTATGAAAGAAAGGTAGCTCAGCACGATATTAGTCGAAACTGTCAATAAAATTGAATCTTCCAGCCAGATTCTATACCTTTGCAAAGGCTGTAACACGCCAATAGGATATCTCCTCCTTAC
>NW_017091439.1:0-456 GCF_001483705.2 Eufriesea mexicana
CAATAGAGGTCGTGGATTGGTTAGGTTAGGAGAGGATATCTTTGACTTTCTTTGCTATACATGGCTGACCTATGAACTTCTCCGCTCTACTGTTCTCTAATATAATCTACATGGCTTTGAGGGTGGGCAGCAATTGTAATCTCTGCACGCTATTCTGAGCTAGGCTACGTTTGGTAAGGTTAGGTTGGGACAGGTTAGGCTATGATATCTTTGTTTTTTGTGCTGTACACTGCAATATGGTGGATTACTGCGCCCCACCGTGCTGTAGTATATTCTGCTCGGCTCTTGGGATGCAAGTGGTAGCGGTCTCGGCACGTTAATTTCTGTTAGGCTACTTTCAGTAATGTTACGTTTGCTTAGGTTAGGATAGGGTAGCTATGACTATTGTCCTATGCAGTGCAATTCTATGGGCTCCTGCTCTTTATCCTCCTCTAATTTCTCCTGCTTGGCCCTGGG
>NW_017091440.1:0-456 GCF_001483705.2 Eufriesea mexicana
ATAACATGGCAGGAGCTGTCAAACAGAGAAAGTTCCAAGTAACATCGCCATTTCCCAAAAATTCCCCGCCTACGAATTTTACAGCGTTGGTATGAAACCTTTTGCCAATTCTGCGATTTCGTATTAGGCGAATATAACATGACAGGAGCTGTCACACTGACAGAATTCCAAGAAATGAGGTCAGTTTTCAAAAATTCCCCGCCTACAAATTGCAAAAAATTGGCATGAAACCTTCTTCCAATTCCGCAATTTTGTACCAGGCGAACATAACACGATAGGGGGTTGATCACTGAGACAATTCCGACAAAACAATGACATTGCCCGGAATTCCTTAAACAATACTATTACAATCTGTGCGAAAAAATTTTCGCCAAATTTGCGATTTTATATTAGGAATACATAACAAGATAGGAGGTCGCTTACTGACACGGTTCCAAGAAATGATGTCATTTCCAG
>NW_017091441.1:0-456 GCF_001483705.2 Eufriesea mexicana
TTATTCTCCTCTCATATGTTCTGCTCGCCACTGTGGTGGGTAGCAATAGTTGTCGCGGCAGGTTAGGCTGAGCTATGTCACGTTCGGTAGTGTTAGGTTTTTTTATGTTAGGGTAGGATTGCTTTGACTTATTGGCTACACACTGCTATTCGGTGTCTTTCTGCGCTCTACTGTGCTCCGGTATGTTCTGCTCTGCTCTAGAGAGGGTAGCAAATGTTGTCTCGGTACCCAAGGTTGAGATATGTTGCGCACGGTTGTGTCACGATTGGTTAGGTGAGGAAAGGGTACCTTAGACGTTCGTGCTGTGTACTGATATTCGGCGTATTTGTGCGCTACACTGTGCCCTGCTATTTTCTGCTTGGCACTGCGGTGGCCAGCAATAGTGGTCTCGGCATGTTATGTTGACTTTGGCTGCGTTTCGTTAGGTTAGGTTGTGTCAGATAAGGTTTCGGTACA
>NW_017091442.1:0-456 GCF_001483705.2 Eufriesea mexicana
AAGTGAAGTTGTGGCTGAACGGCGACGGTCGAGAATTCCTGTACTGGAGGGGACCGGGCTTCTATTCCCGTCCATAGTCAATAGTTTTTTTCAATCTATTTTTTATTTTGTAATAATTTTTTGCCTATGAAAACATTGTAAATAAACAATTGTAAATAAAATTTCTTAATCAAAAATTTATTTTTTACGCTTTCCTATGCTACTATATATTTATTACAAAATAATAAGAATATTATGTAAGAAAACCAGTTTTCTATAACAATCTTAGTTACTACTAACTAATTACTAAATTAAACATTCTATAAGAATGTTGCCTATATCCAACTTTGCTATGTAGCTGGAAACGTTCATGAATTAATTACAGAAACTTGGAAATTTATTAATTTTCTGTTTTCGAACAAATAAAAATTTTACCGCCTGCGATCAGCGCCATCTATGATTTGGGCTCAAAAATCA
>NW_017091443.1:0-451 GCF_001483705.2 Eufriesea mexicana
TCAATAAAATTGAACTTTACAGACAGATACTATAGCATTGCAATGGCTATAGACGGCAATAGAATCTTTCCTCCTTATTTATGCAAGAATGTTTGCTCACCACGATATAAGACGAAAATGTCAGTAAAATTGTATTTTCGAGCCAGATTCCGGAGCATTGCAATGGCTATAGTACGCCATTTGAACCTTTCTTCCTTGTTCATGCATGAAAGTTAGCTCGCCATGGTATTAGTTGAAAATGTCAAGAAAATTGTCCTTTCAGGACTGATTCCATAGCATTGCAATGCCTGTATCACGCCAACAGAATCTTTCCTTCCTGTTTATGCATGAAAGGTAGCTCGCCACGATATTAGTCGAAAATGTCAATAAAATTGTCCTTTCCGGACAGATTCGATAGCATTGAAATGGCTATAGCACGCCAATTGCATCATTCCTCCTTATTTATGCAAGA
>NW_017091444.1:0-456 GCF_001483705.2 Eufriesea mexicana
ACTCCAACGGGCCGCGAACGCTATTGCTGGCCTCCAAACATCCGAGTGGAACATATTAGAGAAAAATAGAGCACAGAAATCCTTGGAATCGCAGTGCGAAGCAGAAAAGTCAAAGCTGTCCTAACCGAAACTAACCTAACAAAGCCAAGCCAAGTGTAATCTAACAAAACCTAACGTGTCGAATCTGCCATTGCTGGCCTCCCCATGGCGAAGAAGAGCATATTAGACGAGCGTAGAGCGCAGAGGTCCAAAGAATGACAATGGACAGCGGAAAAGTCGAAGGTATCCTATCCAAACCCAGACAAACCTAACCTAACCAAACGCAACCTAGCTCAACCTAACGCGCCGGGACCATTTTTGCTTTCCTCCCCAGAGCCAAGCAGAGCATGCTACAGCACAGTAGATTGCAGAAGTCCGCAGAAAGGCAGTCTATACCACGAAAGTCATTGCAATCCA
>NW_017091445.1:0-456 GCF_001483705.2 Eufriesea mexicana
AATGGTCCTGTAGCCGTCAACACTACATATCGGTCTGCCGTTAGATTCCCGGGATGATTCCGTTCGAGTCCCAGAGGGTTTTAAGAAAACGCTGTCCAGGAATCCCAAGCATCGCGACCGCGCTGCCTGTAAGTTGGTACGAGAAGACACAAGCAGCGCGATAGCGCTTCTATTCTATGCCGAGATATCTCAAGCAGCGCGATAGCGCTTCGTTTATATTATGGTGATGAATGGCCAAATGGTGCGATAGCGATTCGTCTTCGACGGTTAACACATTGAGCACCAGTCTCGTGAAAACGCGGGTTTCTGAGTCTGTCGCTTGAGCGCCAGCTCCGCGATAATGCGGGTTTCTAAGTTTGTCACTTGACTCTCGTCCTCGCGATGATGAGGATTTTTTTTGCTCGTATGGATGTCTTGCACATCAATTTGCATTCACTTGTCATGTTTACGACAATC
>NW_017091446.1:0-456 GCF_001483705.2 Eufriesea mexicana
ACAGTTTATAGCACGAAAGTCATAGATATCCTGACCAAGCGTATCCTAGCCTAACTTAACCAATCATAACATAACTCAACGTAACTCGCCACGACCACTATTGCTCGCCTCCCCTGAGTCGAGTAGAATATTGTAGAACAATGTAGAGCGCAGAGATTCGCCGAATAGCAGTGTATGTTACAACAGACTAGGGTATAATAACATAACCTGGCCTAACCTAACCTGCCAAACGTGGCGTAGCTGAACGTAACGTGCCGCGACTACTCATGCGGGCGACCTCAGTGCCAAGCAGGATACAGTAGAGCGCAGTGGACCACAGAAATCCACCAAATAGCAGGGTATAGCACGAAAGTCAAAGTTATCCTAGCAAAGCTTGTCCCAACATAAGCTAACCAAACGTAGCATAACTTGACATAGCGTGCCGCAACCACAGCTCCTGACTCCCCCCCCCCCCCC
>NW_017091447.1:0-456 GCF_001483705.2 Eufriesea mexicana
ACAATGTAATGCAATATAAGGAAAGCAATGTAATGTAATTAATGTTAATTTAAAAGTTAAATTAGTGTAAATATTTTTGTACCTTTTTTTTATTTACTTCCAGAATGTATTAACATGAATTACACAACATACATAGTGTAAATCAACACTTACATATAATATAAATTATATCTATTACAATTTAACTACAATTAAAATGTATATCAACGGTAAATAATAAAGGAATCTCCTTAGTATCCTACTCCCCTATTTTACCTTTAGCTAATAAAGAAAATACCTTAATAACCTTCTTTCTTCTTTTACCTTCAGCTAATGAAGAAAATTCCGGGATATCTTTCATCATGTTTTACCTTTAGCTGATGAAGAAAATTTCTTATTATCCAACATTCTTCTTTTACCTTCAGCTAATGAAGTAAATTCCGTGATAACTTTCGTCCTGTTTTACCTTCAAGTGAT
>NW_017091448.1:0-456 GCF_001483705.2 Eufriesea mexicana
GTTGTTCAGCAATTGCAGAATAACCAATGGGTAGTGTAATTGTCGCTGGAGAAGTTCACAATTGTCAAAATAGGACTCAGTATTGCCATCATCGCATTACTGCAGCCGTTGCATTTACCTGGCCAATGATCTTGTTAGTTCCACACATGTTCTATAATAATCAATGTATGGAGCAGTTATGGCCAGAGATATTCATCGTAGGAACAACGGCACTTGGAACATCCACCAAAATGGCACTGTTGCCCTTGGAATAACATGTTCCGTAATGGCGTTAACTCTATAGATATTTCAGAAATGCAAATGGCAGATGGATTGCATATCGATACGTTAACAGTTGACAATAGCGTAATACCTACAGCCATCACGACAGTTGCGTAACAGCTCTAACAGTTCTTGCACTGATCGCTTGAATACCACAGCAGTTCTAGAACAATCAATGTGTATAACGGGCACGAC
>NW_017091449.1:0-457 GCF_001483705.2 Eufriesea mexicana
ACTATTTGAAATTGATTTTTAGTATTGTGGCGGCATCATTCTCATCTTCGTCAATAGATGAAATCCTAGTTGGAGGAGGTTCGAGGACTTTCTGGCAAGTTCTCGGTAAAAATCCTCCTTTTGCTATATATTCGATTTGCAAGCTTTCCAATAGTCCCCGTCTAAGTCAGGGCCTGTTAGGTAGCCTTACAGATGAGTTCACTAGCAGGCCCAAGTCAAGATGCATTCCTTCCTTTACTTTTCATCCCTTCTAGCACTACCGAGGCTACTTACTGTCAAACGACTAACAGTAATGACAGGGGAGGACCCCTACAGTATTAATTATACGTTAGTAGGTAAAGTCAGGTGTATTAATTATTATTAGTTTGTAGGACAGGATATATGTATGTACTTGCTGATGAAAGTTATTTAAAAGGAAGCTAGAAATTGTTACATAACCTATATTTCCTTTAACACT
>NW_017091450.1:0-457 GCF_001483705.2 Eufriesea mexicana
ACAACCTAACGTGACGCGACCACTATTGCTGCCCTCCCTTGAACCAGCAGAATATATTAGTTGAGAGTAGATGGCAGAAATCCTAGGAATCGCAGTGAACAGGAGAAAAGCCACAGATATCCTGACCTAACCAAAACTAACCTAGCCTAACCAGGAATGACATAACTCGGCCTGACGAATGGAGACCACCGTGGCTGGCCGCCACAGAGCAAAGCGAAATATGCCAGGGCTATGAAGAGCGCAGAGAGCGACCGAATAGCAGCGTATAGCACATAGCCAAATCTACCCTAACCAAAGCTATCCTAACCTAACCCGATAGATCGTAACCTAACTCAAACCAACACACCGCGCAATCTAATGCTGGCGTCCCCACAGACATACAGAAAGCGACAGAGCACATTGGTGCGCGGAATTCAATAGAATGTCCGCGAGGAGAGCAAGTGTCGGAGCTATCCTA
>NW_017091451.1:0-456 GCF_001483705.2 Eufriesea mexicana
CACTACGTGGAATAAAAATTAATAATTAATTAATTAAGAAGAAATTAATGTTGAATATTATATTAGAAAGTTCGCCAAGGTTGCGCCTATACGATGAAATTATAAAAGTTCATAAATTAATCACAGAAATTGAGTTATTTATTAATTTTAACAGATAATATTAACACATAATGATAACACATAACCAGAGTTTTTAACGTATTAAAGTCAAAGTAGTGCCATCTATGAAGATCAAACGACACTTGAGCTTCCAGTGCAAAATCATAGATGGCCCATGATACATCCGAATAAATTAATTCCGTAGTGAAAAATTAATAAATAACTCAATTTCTGTGATTAATTTATGAACTTTTATAATTGCATCGTATAGACGCAACCTTGGCGAACTTTCTGATATAATATTCAACATTAATTTCTTCTTAATTAATTAATTATTAATTTTTATTCCACGTAGTG
>NW_017091452.1:0-457 GCF_001483705.2 Eufriesea mexicana
GCGTATTAGAGGAAGGTAGCTTGCAGAAATCCGTGGAATAGCAGTGTGTAGCAGAAAAGGCTAAGCTAACCAATCCTAACAAAAGCTAACACAACGTAGCTAAACGTATCCTAACTAACATGATGTCCCGAGACCACCATTACTGGCATCCGCAGAGCCAAGCAGATCAGAATAGGGCACATTATAGCGAAGAAGTCCACCGAATAGCAGAATATAGCACAAAATTCAATGGTATTCCCTCCCGCCCTACGCATGCGTAATAAAACCATGCGCAGCATAAACCAAACTAACGCGCAGGGACCTCCATTACTGGCCACCCCAGAGTGGAGTAGAGTTTAGAAGAGAAATGTAGATGGTAGTAATCCGCCGAAAAGCAGTGTAGAGCACAAGGTTCAAAGCTAGCACCTCCTAACCTAGTTAGGAAAACTTCACGAACGAAACCGCATCTAACATAACC
>NW_017091453.1:0-457 GCF_001483705.2 Eufriesea mexicana
TAGAATCGTCGTGTACGGCATAAAGGTCAAAGATACCAAACCTAACCCATACTAACATATCCTACCCTGCATAGCAAGCACAACATAACGTGTCGCGAACATTATTGCTGACCTCCACAGTGCCAAGCAGATTAGAGTAGAGCACAGTAGAGAGCAGGTATCCAACGCATACCAGTGCTTAGCACGAAAATCGAAGCAATCCTGATCGGACTTATCCCAACCTAACATAACCAAGCGTAACTTAACACAACCTAGCGAGACACGGCCACCATTGCTTGCCTCCCGAGAGCCGAGTAGGGTACAGTTGAGCAATTTAGAGCGCAGAAATCACCGAATAGCCGTGTGGAGCGCAATAGTCGTAGCTACTCTTGCCATACCAAGCCTAACCTAACCAAGCCATACGTAACCTAGTTAACCTAATGTGCCTACACCATCATTACTAACCTCCCCTGAGCAT
>NW_017091454.1:0-457 GCF_001483705.2 Eufriesea mexicana
TCCGTTGATTATATGTGTTTGCCTTTGATTCTATGTCTTCAGTGGGAAGATTAATCCAACGGCTACAGGACCGTGATAGAGGACGTACTCAGAACTGCATTGTCAATAGTTAATGTCTCGAGCGATACTGGATCTGCTCTTTGTCATTTTAGAATTGCTGTAGGCTTTAATTTGTCAGTGAGCAGATCATTCCAACGGCTACAGGGCTCTGTTGGTGTAAGTAATAACTACCGTTCAGACGGTTGTATATACCTCTCGGCACAACCGTACTCTACATGGAATATTCTGTAATTGCCGTGGAATTTAAGTCTTCAGTGATCAAATTAAAGAAACGTCTACGATGTCCTCCTGATGGCTATACACAGTACTCTATTGAAACATGCCAATGCCTCCAACAACAACTGCTGTAACCATTGATCATTTTATAATTGCTGAACTTCTTGGACGATCAGCGAAA
>NW_017091455.1:0-453 GCF_001483705.2 Eufriesea mexicana
TAACATGTCCTAACAAAACCTAGTTAACCTAGCTTAACCTAACCTATCTTAACCCAACCCAACCAATCTTAACCTAACCTAATCAAACCTCACCTAAACTCACCTAACATATCCTATCCTATTGTAAGCTAACCTAACCTAACCTAACCTAACATAACATAACCTAACCTGACCTGGTCTGACCGGCCGCGACAATAGCTGAGCTGATCTGACCTGACCTGACCTGCCGCGACCTGACCTGACATCACATGTCCCGACCTGGAATGGCCTGACCTGACATGACGTGATCGGAACTGACCCGTCATGTCCTGACCTGACCTGACCTGACCTGACCTGACCTGACGTGACCTGACATAACCTGAATTGACCTAACCTAATTTTGCAAAACCTGACTTAACCTATCCTAGCCAGTCCTACCCTAACCTCACCTAACATAACGTAACCTAATCAAAC
>NW_017091456.1:0-457 GCF_001483705.2 Eufriesea mexicana
AACAATTCGAAACCGTCCTTGTATGTACTAATGGATTCCGGTTGTTGTCATTTATGGTGAGATGAAAATACAAAATCACGAGTACTTCATTTCCATTTTTCACGTGAAGTTACATCTATTTCAGTTATTATAGTATAGTCGTTACTTAAGCTAAACAAGCATGTTAACATTGCGTGGAACACGAGGTAACCTTTCTCGAAATTAGTATGGACTATTCCTTGGTTTCAATTTGTGAACTTTATTCTCATGCTTGAAATCGCTTTTGTATTATTATCCAGATACTTCTATGTAAATTACTCGTTGATTTTCCATCGCCCTAATTGTTTCGTTTACGACGGCAGTTTATCGGTTGGTACCTTTTGCATACGAATATCCTTTACAATTGCTAATGCTTCTATATAGCGACGTTTTTGGAATATCCATTAAAAATATGATTTCTGTAATGTTATCATAGTCC
>NW_017091457.1:0-457 GCF_001483705.2 Eufriesea mexicana
ACTTTTGCGCAATACACTGGCGGTCGGTGTACTTCTGCGCTCCACTGTGCTATAATCTGCTCTGCTTTTCCCTGGGGAGCACAGTAATAGTTGTCTAGGCACGTTAGGCTTGGTTATGGTACGGTTGGGTGTATTATGTTAGGTCAGTTTATGCAAGGATGGCCATGACTTTTGCGCCATACACTGCTTTTCGGCGGACTTCAGTGATCTAGGATGCTCTAGAATGTTCACCTTTGCGATGGGGATCCCAGCCACAGTTGTCTCGTCACCTTACATTGGGTTATGTTGCGTTCGCTTGGGACATTTTAGGTTGCGTGGTAAGGATATCTTCTACTTTTGCGCTGTGCACTGCAATTCGGTGGATTTCTATGCTTTACAATACTCTAACATGCTCTGCTTCGCCCTGGGGAAGCCAACAATGGTAGTCTCGTCACGTTATATTGAGTTAGGCTACGTT
>NW_017091458.1:0-457 GCF_001483705.2 Eufriesea mexicana
GGACGTTACATAACTAAGCGAAACGTGCCACGACCGCCACTGGTGGCCTCCTCAGAGACAAGCAGATGCTGGTAGTGCAGTGCAAGGTGCAGATATCGACAGAATGGCAGTGTATAGCTCAGAAGTCACTGCTACCTTAACCAAACCTAATCTAAGCTGGCCAGGCCAAACGTAACATATCTCAAGCAAACGCGCCGGGACCACTATTGCTGGCCTTCCCAGAGTCAAGCAGGACATGTTAGACCACAGTGGAGCACAGAAATCTACCGTACAGCAGTGCATGGCACGAAAGTCGAAGCTACCCCATCCTAACCGGGCCAAACGTAACGGAAACGAACGTAACATGACCCAGCCTACAGTGGCCGAGACCACCATTGCTGTCCTCGCCAGAGCTAAGTAGTACATATTAGAGGGGTGTAGAGCGCAGAAATCAATAGAATCGCAGTGCATAGCGCAA
>NW_017091459.1:0-457 GCF_001483705.2 Eufriesea mexicana
GAAGCGGTCCTGCTCGGAATGGTGCTGTCCTGAGGAGCAGTGCGCTGTGCTGTTCTGTGCGGTGATATTCGGGGCTATTTATTGCTCTGCGTTGCTCTGCTACGTTCTGCAGCGCGCTGCTGTGGTGGTAGGACCAAAGAATTTCATGCACATGTAGTCGATGTTCTCTATTTCTATCCAGGTGCGCCATCCAAACCAGATGACGCTTGTGGGCGGCGAGAAAAGTAGGAATGTGTAAGAATTCAACGGCTCATAACGAAGATGTACCGACCCTGCACATTACACCTCCCTCCTCTTTTTTTGAATATGAACAGTTCTGTTAGCGTGTAATTCCTGCTTTTCACAGCAGATATCGGTTTCGGTCGTGCTTCGAGCTTCAGGTACCACGCGCAACAGGAAATGAAAGCTGGAAATCGGAAGGGAATGGTTTTTGCTATTATTGAGTCAGGAATGGATG
>NW_017091460.1:0-457 GCF_001483705.2 Eufriesea mexicana
TCCTATTTAATTTAATTATTTATTTATTTATTAATTAGTTACCTATTTTTCTAGTCGACCCCCTCCCCTCTGAAGTCAAAAGTTGTATAGTTTTTCGTGCCTTTCTATACATGAGCAAACACGTGTCCTCGTATAATATAGTTCTTAAGTGTATATTTTCTCTAAAGCGATAAACGCGGTAGTTTAAGTTTAATTTTAAGATCGCGAGTCCTTCGTGTTGGAGCCATCGATCTCGTAGCTTAAGTTGACATGTATGACCATTTTGTACGTTTTGCTTCTCTTTGTACCTATATCTTTGTACCTAATCTCTGGCACATTAAACGTATGTTTAAAAGAAAAAAAAAGAAAGTCTGAGGCAGGGCCTACTAGAAGAAAGCCTTACCCATGAGACCCCTATCAAGGCCATTATCGATTCAGATCGTCATAGCACAACACGTGAGATTGCAGAGAAGCTCAA
>NW_017091461.1:0-457 GCF_001483705.2 Eufriesea mexicana
GTGGTGATGGCTGTAATCAGTATTTCGTTCTCAATTGTGAATATCTCGAGCGTCATTCGATCTTTATTTTGTCATTCTAGAATTGCTGTAGGATTTAAATCATCATTCCAGATATTTTTCCAACGGCAACAGTGTTCTGTTGGTGGCTGTACTATGAACCATACTGCCAATTGTGATTATCTGCACCCGTAACTGATACATACATCTATTATTGTATAAAAGCTGTGGTATTTAAGTCATCAGAGCATAAATTGGTCCAACCGCTACAGTCTCTTTACGTTGGCAGTCCTCAGTACTGTGTTACCAAATGTTAACATGTCTAGCGACTGTGGATCTGTCACTTGTCATCCTAGAGTTGCTATAGAATATGAATCGCCAGTGAACAGATTAGTCAAACGGCTGGCGTGTCCTGTTGATGACAATACACTGTACTGTGTTGACATATGTCAAATTCGCC
>NW_017091462.1:0-457 GCF_001483705.2 Eufriesea mexicana
AAATGTAACGTGCTGCCACCAATATTGCTGACCTCCCCATGCCAAAGCAGAACATATTAAACGGGAGTATGTCGCAGAAATACATAGAATCGCAGTGTACTAGAGAATAGTCAAGGGTATCCAATCCTTGCCCAATCTAACATAACATCGCCTATCGTAGGAAATCTCAACGTAACGTGCCGCGACCACTACTGCTGGCATCCCCAGGTTCTAGCAGGTTAGAATAGAACACAGTGGAGATCAGGAATCCAACGAATATCTGTGCATATCACGAAAGCTAAAGCTAACCTAACCAAACTTAGCCAAACATAACATAAAGAATCGTAACGTAGCTGAGGCAAACATGTCACAACCACTATTGACGGCCTCCCCAGAGAAAGGCAGACGCAAGTAGAGCAATGCAGAGCGCAGATACCGACCGAAAGGCAGTGTAGAGCACAAGAACCAAGGCTACACT
>NW_017091463.1:0-457 GCF_001483705.2 Eufriesea mexicana
GCTAATCCAACGGCTACAGTGGTCTGATGGATGTTCCAAGTACCGTGCTGTCAATGATAATTGTCTCTAGCCATAACCGTGCAGTGCGTCTATTACCATAGACCTGCTTTAGGATTTAGGTCATCAGCGTTCTAATCATTCCAGCGACTACAGTACTGTGATGTTGCTGTACTAAGTACTCTTTCATCATCTGTCAATACCTCGAGCGATGCTGGGACAGTTCTTCGCCATTCTAGGATTTAATTAGGATGTAAATAATCACAAAACAGATTAATCCAATGGCTACAGTGCTCTACTGGAGAATATAACAGCTATAATACTGGGAGTTGTTAACGCCTCTACCAGTAACTAGCGTGTAAGTCGTATACGCAAGAACTACTGTATTATTTAATTCGACAGTGTACAGATTATTCCAGCGGCTGTAGTACTGTGTTGTTGGATGTACTCATTGCGGTTG
>NW_017091464.1:0-457 GCF_001483705.2 Eufriesea mexicana
ATATCTCGCACACTGTTACGTTACATTAAATTTGATATATTAATTAATATCGATTTTATAAATTTTATGAAATGGTGACTGAAGCTTACCTCTCGAGTGCAGAGCTTGGTATAGTCATAACTACATTATTTCATTGCATTTTTCCAGTTTTTATTGTATGGAGTTAATCATTTTGTGCATTGAACGGCTCATATATAAATATTAGGAAGAATATCGAGTCAGAATTTTCATAACACCCTTAAAGGTTAATATTTCAAACCCTCGTTTCTTAACAACCTTCGTTTACTATATCGTGTGAGACTCGTGTAAGGAAATCAGGCGAAACATCGGTATAACGTGTGGGAGACGTGGTGCACATAGATAGGGTCAAACGTAAACATCACGAGTCAGACTCGTGGTTAATTTTCACCGATGTCTTCTTGTCTCAATTACGTGTTATTCTTCGACGTATTCAGAC
>NW_017091465.1:0-457 GCF_001483705.2 Eufriesea mexicana
CTAGAATGGCAAAATACAGGACCACTGCCCCTCGAGATATTAACAATTGACAGCAAAGGACTGAGTACAGCCGTCATCACAATAATGTGGGCGTTGGAAAACTTTGTCCACTTATAATGTAAGTAATAAATCAATTCTTGGATGGACAATGCATATAACGGTTTTGAATCGAAATACTTAAAATAGACAGCACGGTACCTTCTACATCCGCCAGTATATCACTGTAGCGGTAGGATTAACATTTTAATTATGATTTAAATTATATGACAATTCTAGAAAGACACATTATAGATCCACTGACCCTCGAAGTAATAACAATTATCAATACACTACTGTTTACAGCCATTATCACGGCAATGTAGACGTTGGAATACTTTGTGCGCTGATGGTGTACATTCCAAGGGAATTCTGAAATGATCAATGTGTGTTACTTTTATGGCTAGAGATGTTTAAAGTT
>NW_017091466.1:0-458 GCF_001483705.2 Eufriesea mexicana
GGCTCGATACGCGTTAAAAACAACTTGTATATAATTGTTAAGAGCATTGTAATCAATCATGTACCAATAAACAAATGAATCCCAGCACCTATATCTATATATATCCCATCCACCTCCTCTTCTTAGTTAAAACACTTAAAACCAAAAGCTGTATAGTTTTCGTTCCTTTCTATACAAAGGCAAATACGCATTCTAATATAAGATAGTTCTTAGGTTTATATTATTCTATAGCGATTAGCCCGCTAGATTAAGATTGATTTTAAACGGCGAGTGCTTCGCGCTAGAGCTATCGATTTCCACAGTGTAGCGATATAGTCTATGACTCTCTTAAGGCAATCGTTTGAGGTGCCGGGCCGGCTTGCCGGTACTAGGATCCGAGATCAGTCCTTCCGCAAATCATAGTTTAGCAAGTGGCAACCTTCTCGTTGGTTCCCGTCGTGAGTACCCTCTTCGGAGGC
>NW_017091467.1:0-458 GCF_001483705.2 Eufriesea mexicana
GTTAGGTTAGGTTAGATCTCGTTTGGTTACGATATCCACGGCTTTTGTGCTATTCACTGCATTATGGTGGCTTTCTGCGCAATACTTTTCTCCAGTGCACTCTGTTTGTATCAGTGAGGGCCAGCAATAGTGGTCTCGACGTGTCAGGTTGATTCGGGTTACGTTTGGATAAGTTACCTTTGGCGAGGTTGGAATGGGATGGTTTGGACCTTTGTGCTGTACACAGCTATCCGCGGATAACTGCGCTCTACTGTCTTCCGATATTTCCTGTTTGGCTTTGGCGAGGCCATAAATGGTGGTCTCGGCACGTTAGTTTGGGTTACGTTACGTCTGCTTAAGTTACGTTTGGTTACGTTTGAATAGGTTTGCTTTGACTTTTGCGCTATACACTGCTATACGGTGGATTCCTGCGCCCTACCCTGCTCCAATATTCTCTGCTTGGTGCTGGTGAGGCCAGC
>NW_017091468.1:0-458 GCF_001483705.2 Eufriesea mexicana
TCTGGGCTTCACTGAGCCAACCAGAACATACTGGACGAGGGCAGAGCATAGAAATACATAGATTGGCAGTGTACAGCTCAAAAATCAATGCTACCCTAACCTAACCCAAACAAACCTAACCTAACCAAGCGTAACATAACTCTAACTAACGAGCCGCAACCACTACTACTGGCCTCCAAAGAGCCTAGCAGAACATATTAGAGGAGAGTGCCGTGCCGAAATCCATATATTTGCAGTGTACAGCGGAAAAGTAAAAGCTAACCGTACACTCCCAAGCTAACCTAACCTTAACTAGCGTAACCTAACTCGAGCTAACGTGCCGAGTACACAGTTTCATGCCTGCACAGAGCGAAGCAGAATATGATAGATCAATATAGAACGCAGAAACCTACCGAACAGCCGCGTATAGCGCTAAAGCCAAAGCTACCATTATCAAACGTATCCTAACCTGACATAGC
>NW_017091469.1:0-457 GCF_001483705.2 Eufriesea mexicana
GGATGTATGGAAGTATGGACGTATGGATGTATGGATGTATGTATGTATCGATGTATGGGTGTATGGATGTATGGATGTACCGATGTATGGTTGTATGGATGTATGGATGTACGGAAGTATGGACGTATGGGTGTATGGATCTATGGTTGCATGTATGGATGTATGGACGGATGGATGTGTGGATGTATGGGCGGATGGATGGATGGATGAGTGGCTGGACGGATGAATAAATGGATGTATGTATGGATGGATGGATGTTCGGATGGACTAAGTTATGAATGTAAGAATGTATGAATGTACGGTCGGATGGATGTATGGATGAATAGATGTATGTATGGATGTATGCATGGATGTATGTAAGGATAGAAGTATCGATCCTTGTTTGGACGTTTACATGGATGCGTGGATGAATGGATGTATGGATGCACGAATGGATGTATGTATCGATGAATTTATG
>NW_017091470.1:0-458 GCF_001483705.2 Eufriesea mexicana
TTTGATAACAACGTTTTTGAAATGCTTATCGATTTCCTGGTTTTCAAGGTAAAAATAAGTATAGAAGGTAGTAAAAAAATGTGCATATGAATAAAACGTGTTTAAAAACTCACGTAACCAAATGAAACACGTTAGAAAACCAAATAAAAGTAAGTAACACGTGTTAGACAAAATCGTGTAAAAAGAATGCCTTGGGTAATGTAAAAAACTATAACAGATACAGTTGAAATATGTTTTAAAGAACCAACTTTGTGTTTGAAATATTTTACATATATAAAAATTTCAATGAGATTTTAAAATTAATGATGAATTTTTAAACAGAATTCTTGAGATATGAAATACGACCATATTCCAGAATTGAAAAAGGTCAAGCTATTAATTCCATTAGATTCGACTCCATTTATGTTTGATAACATAAAGAAAACGCAAGAAAGACACCACAATCAAGTGGATTGCTC
>NW_017091471.1:0-458 GCF_001483705.2 Eufriesea mexicana
TTCTGCCTTGATGGCAATAATCAGTACCCTGTTATCGATTGAAAATATCTCTGGCGATAATTGACATATCCATTGACAATTCTAGAATCCCTGCAGAAATTAGATGGTCTGCGAATAGATGTATCCAATGGATATAGCACGATGTGGACGACAGCACTCAGTACTGCGCTATCAATTTTGCAATTACGAAGCGATAATTGATCAATGGATTTATCATTAGATAACTAGTGTGCAGTCTAGCTCATCGGCGAGTAGATTAATCCGCTGGCTATATTACTGTGTATATGGCTACACTCAGTACTATGTTGTCATTTATCAATGTCTCCAGTGACAATTTGTCTATCGACTGATAATTCTCGAATTGCTTTGGAAATAAGGCGATCAGCATAAGTATTGCATTAATGGCTGTAGGACGGTGTTGACTGCTATACTAAGTAAATTGTTGTCAATTGTTTGTG
>NW_017091472.1:0-458 GCF_001483705.2 Eufriesea mexicana
AAGGGTTCATATCAAAAAATTAATTATATAATTATATTAATATATATTAACATAGGATTATAAAAAAATTAGTATAGATTGCTATATTAATATTCTATAACTATACAAGTATAAAAAAATTAATTTATGGATGATATATAGGTTCATAACATATCCAATTTTTCGTAACTTTTTATTACGCAAAATTAAATAATGTACATAAAGAGTCTTATTTTATTTAAAAAGGGGCCATAGTCCATTCCAATAGCGTTCGTCATATATGCATTTGCATCTCAATGCTTTTACATTTATATTTTGAACGGACTATCGATTCCGTGGACCATATATGCCGCGTATACTCGTTCAATTATTTCGTGATCGGATTAGTAGGGTTATGTGTCACGTTGTTCCCATAAATATGTATGTATTTAATTAATATGTATCCAGTAATTAATTTATATATTTCTTTTATATTTTTA
>NW_017091473.1:0-458 GCF_001483705.2 Eufriesea mexicana
CTATTAAATAATTTACTAATCATTTTTTTTATTTTCAGCTATTAATTATTTTCTTCTTTCAGAATTTAATTATTTTTTATTCTTTTCAGGTTTTAATTATTTTTCTTTCATTTCACATGTTATCTTTGTTCGAAAATTCGAATATTTCGTACAATATTCGAGTTTCTCGTCGTTGGTTTCTTTATTTCTCATCGTTAGCTAGATCAATAGCTATTCAGTAGCCATTGTCCACTTCCTCAAATAATTTAACAATAACATTTTCTTTCAGGTTCTAATTAATTTTCCTTACAGGTTTTAGTTAACTTTCCACTCATAAATTTTAATAGTATTTCGTACAATGCTCGAACGCCTCGTCGTTCATTTCTTTATATCTCATCGTTGGATTGTTTCTGTCTCATCGTTGTGTTGCTCGTTCCACTTGGTTATTAACCTTCATGGTTTCCGTTCCTTTTACTTTC
>NW_017091474.1:0-458 GCF_001483705.2 Eufriesea mexicana
ATGGGTGGATGGATGGATTGAAGTATGTATTAATGGATGGATGGTTGTATGGATGGATGGATTAATGTATTGATGGGTGGATACATGGTTGGATGGATGTATGGATGTAGGGATGAATGCTTGTACGGATGTACGTACGTATGAATATATTTATGGACTTACGTATGGATGTATATATGGATGGTTGTGTGGATGTATGTATGGATGTACGGATGGATGTTGGATGCATGTATGAATGGATGTATAGATGTATGTACGGATGCATGTATCGGTGTATTTATGGATGTATGTATGTATGGATGGATGGATGCATGTACTTATGAATGTATCGATGTATGGTTGTGCGGATGTATGGAGGTATGGATATATGGATGGAAGGATATACGAATGTGTGGATGTACGGATGTATGAATGTGTGCATGTATGGGTGGATGAACGTATGAATGGGTGGATTGGTG
>NW_017091475.1:0-458 GCF_001483705.2 Eufriesea mexicana
TATTACACTAAGTTTCTCACATGTCTCAACTCAAATCTGCCTACTTCTCACTTCTCAATTCTTCTCAATTCTCAACTCTGATCGCCTCGCGCCCTTACATCCTTACTTAAAGCCAAATCTATCTCTTTTCATACACATGCTTTCTTTCTCAATCATTTGACGTAGTCACAGACATCCCGACAAAGGATTTAGCTGACGATAAGCTGACGAAGATTTTCTTTTTAAATAATCTACTTCAGCTTTTAGCATTTAATATTTTTGCATATTGTAGCGGAAAATACCAAAAGACAGATTGCATTCTTTAAATTACCTGTCTACGAAATTTGTTGTCATGTTAACTTAAATGGAACACCTGTATATCTTGTATTATTTATTTGCATTATAATTTATATGTCTATATATTCGTATGCTGAACCTGTTATTTCCTGCGTTTTCATAACTCCGACACAAAAATATAA
>NW_017091476.1:0-458 GCF_001483705.2 Eufriesea mexicana
CTTCTACCGCGCTGTAAAACATTCTGCATGGCCCTGAGCTGCCAGTAATTGAGGTATCGGCACGTTAGGTTTAGTTATTCTATGTGCTGTTTGGTTAGGCTAGGCCTGGTCTGGTTAGGTCCGGTTAGGTTGGTATGTCTTTGACTTTTGCGCTATACGTAGCTAGTCGGTGGATTTCTGAGCTCTACTGTGCTCAACTACATTCTGCTTGTCCCTGGGGTGTCCAGCAATAGTGGTCGAGGCAAGTTATATTGTGTCATGCTACGTTTCGTTAGGCGACGTTTCCTTGGGTTAGGACAGGGTAGCCCTGACTTTTGTGTTGCACGCTGCTATTCGGTGGAACTCTGCACCCTACTGTGCTCTAATATTCTCTGCAGGGCTCTTGGGAGGCTAGACATAGTGGTCACGGCACTTTATGTTGGGTTAGGCTACGTTAGGTCAGGTTATGCTTGTTTTGG
>NW_017091477.1:0-459 GCF_001483705.2 Eufriesea mexicana
CTTTCCATGTCAAATTCTCCAAATATCTGCCTCTGTTCTTCAGAATTGTATATTACTGTCCGCTTCCCACCCCTTTCCAAAAATTAATTTCAAAGAAACTCTGAGATTTCTATTCTTGTCTTGTGATAATGGAGTGAAATTATTTCAAGGTTGAAGTTGGAACTTCTAGACATTACAAAAGGAACAGCAATTCTTTTAACGATGCATCAATAAATGATGATACTCCTTAATCGATACACCTTTTAATAGCAAATATTTAAGATAAAAGCGTAATGACTTTAATTTAATTAAGTAGTCTTTATCGGTTCGTTCGGAAGACTTTTTCGCCTTGATATTGCACAAGGAGTCGGTGAAATTGAAATAGAATCGCGTGAAGGGATGGAGCTAGGGTATAGCTGGAAGTCAGTGCATGTTCACATTGAGCGGTGTGCTTGCCAAGTCATGTTACATTGATGGGGT
>NW_017091478.1:0-458 GCF_001483705.2 Eufriesea mexicana
GGGAAGATCCCATTGTATTGCTGTAGCCATTGCATTGCAATGGAATCTGTCTGAAAAGGTCAAGTTTATTGACATTCTCGACAAATATCGTGGAGTGTAAACTTTTCGGCATATTTCTGAAAGGAAGATTATATTGGTATGCTAAAACCATTGCATTGCTCTAGAATCTGACTGGAAATCTCAATAGTATTGACATTTTCGACAAGTATCGCTGTGAGCAAGCTTTTCTGCTTGAATAAGCGTTAAAGGTACTATTGGTTAGCTATAGCCATTGCATTGCCATAGAATCAGACTGAAAAGCCCAATTTTACTGACATTTTCGACTATTATCGCGGTGAGCATGCTTTTCTGCATAAATAAGTAGGTAAGATAATATTGGTTTGCTACAGCCGTCTCATTGCGTTAGAATCAGACTGAAAAGATCAAATCGAATGACATTTCCGACCAATATAGTGGTG
>NW_017091479.1:0-459 GCF_001483705.2 Eufriesea mexicana
TTCTCTTTTAAGGGTGGTATATCTAACTGTTCTCGTAGAGAGTCGAAACTAGAGCGAGGAAAAGAAAAAAAAATGCGACTGCAGCTCGTCCCAGTCCCCCAACTCCTATGCAACGCGTGAAACAAAAATCTCACGCACTCCCGGAACCTTCCCGTTGCATAGCTTAAGATACATCTATTTCTCTTCGCAGATTAATTTTTGCATATTCGAAATGTTAAGACGTATCTTGTTTTCAACGCTATTCACAAAATGGACGGGCCATAACATACTTTTTGCAATCGTTTGTCATTGAATCATTTACTTCAGAATATGTTTTCCCGATACTGCAATGACCTGAAAGTTTACTGTCAGCATTTTGGTATCATCGTCTATTCTAATTTCATTTTTCATAAAAATAAGTTTTATCAATTTAGATAAACACGATATGTTTATATTGCAATTTTTCTCCGGCGAAATGAA
>NW_017091480.1:0-459 GCF_001483705.2 Eufriesea mexicana
TGTTCCCAAACCTCGACCCACAAGCCTGTTCCCTACCCATCAAATCCCGTGTCACGTCGTCCCTGTCACGAATGCAAATCACCTCCAACAACTCCACCTGTCCTTGACTATTGTTATCGCATCCCACTTGTCCACTTTCCACAGGATGAACAAGGAACAAGCACCCAAGGCTACCTCTTCCTTTTCGCTCTCATCCTTGACACTCGTTTGCCTGAAACAAGTGAGGAACATCTTCATCCATCCTCTCAAATGCCATAATCCATATCGATAAGTCTTCGCATGATTCGGCACAGCTTAACCTCACTCTCATAGTATGTCCTTCTACAACCATTCTCGAATTAAAACAAAACGAATCCAGCTTCACTGCAAGTAGACTTTCGAAGAGTTCCAGAATCAGAATCAGAATCAGAATCCTAAAATTTCTTGGCTCCAAATATTTCCCAATTTTTGGTTCGATGG
>NW_017091481.1:0-459 GCF_001483705.2 Eufriesea mexicana
TTCCGAGACCGCTGTTATAGGCCTCCCCAGAACCAAACAGAGCATATTAGAGCAGTGAATGGCCCAGAAATACGCCGAAAAGCAGTATATAGCACAAAAGTCGATGCTATCCTCTTCTAACCTAACCAAACGCAACATAACAGAACGTAGCCTAAATCAAACTAACGAGCGTGGATCACTATTCCTGGATTCCCCAGAGTAGAGCAGAGAATAGCAGAGCGCAGTAGGGCGCAAGAGTCCACCGAGTAGCTGCGTGTTCCACGAAAGTCAAAGCTATGCAAGCCTAACCCAAACTAACGTAACCTAACCAAACGTAGTATATATCAACACAACGTGTCGAGACAACAATTACTGCCTTTCCCTGAGCCAAGATGAAGGTATCAGAGCAGAGTGGAGCACTGAAATCCATCGAATAACAGTGTCTGTCACAAAAATCAGTGCTATCCTCTCCTAACGTAG
>NW_017091482.1:0-459 GCF_001483705.2 Eufriesea mexicana
GTAGGGTGCAGATAACTTCCGAATAAAAGAGTATAGCACGAAAGTCGAAGATAACTTGACCGAGCTTAACCTAACCTAACATAGCCAAACATAACGTAATTCCACCTAACGTGCGGAAACCACCATTGTTGGTCTCCCAAGAGACCAGCAGGAAATATTCCTGCTCAGTATAGCGCAGAAACTCGCCGCATTGCAGCGTACAGCACAAAAGTTAAAGAGATCCTATCCTGACCTAACCAATCGTAACATAACCGAACGTAACCTAACTCAACATAAGGACCAGCGACCACATTTTCTGGCCTCCACAAAGCGATGTAGAATATACTAGAGCATAGTGTAGCGCAGAAATCAACCTTATTGCTGTGTATACCACATAAGTCGAAGTTACCCTGACCAAACCTGACTTAACCTAACCAAACCAAACGTAGCATAACTCAAAATGACGTGAAGCGATCACTG
>NW_017091483.1:0-459 GCF_001483705.2 Eufriesea mexicana
TAATAGACAATTCTTATAAACATAATGTTACGAAACATCAAAATATCATTTCTGACCTATGATCATGAAGAGTATTGTATAGTCCATAGACGAATTCGTTTCAACACGTTTCTATGTGACAAAAAATATATCACTTTCACGTTTAAAAAATTGAAGGTCATCTTTATTGTTAGATATATATTGTAAATATGTAAAATCGATATCCGCTATCACACTTTTTATAAAAGACTATAAAACTTTTTCTGTTTTTATTTTTTCCAATCACAATATATTTCAAGAAAATCGTTGTACAGTATATTAATAGTGTGAGTATTTTTTAGATTTGAGATATTACATTTAAGTTGATTATTTAAATCACTTCCGCTATTGGGGGTACGCGTCTTGAAAGTCATTTTCACTATCGGAATTTTTGTTTACACGTATATGTATTTTTTTTTTTTATAATACGAAGATGTAGCT
>NW_017091484.1:0-459 GCF_001483705.2 Eufriesea mexicana
CAATACTACCCTTACCAAACTGCACCTAACCTAGCTTATCAAAACGAAACCTAGCACAAACTAACGTGCCGTGAGCGCTATTGCCCGCCTCTTCAGAGTCGTGCAGAGTGTAGTTGAGCCTAGTATATCACAGGAACCCGCCGAATAATGGTGTGCAGCAAGAAGGTCGTAGCAATTCTGAACATACGTATCCTAACGTTAACTAGTCCAACGTAACTTAACTCAAGCTGACAGTACTATTACTGGCCGCCCCAGAGTCAAGCAGGACATATCAGAGCAGAGTAGTGCGCAGAAATCCGCCGAATAGCAGCGTACGGCACTAAAGTCGAAGATATCCTTTTCTAACATAACCAAGCGTAACATAAGCAAATGTACCAAAACTCAAACTGATATACAGAGACTACTACTGTTGGCATTCACAGAGCCATGCAGAATACACTGGGACACAGAAGAGTGCAG
>NW_017091485.1:0-459 GCF_001483705.2 Eufriesea mexicana
ATCAACAATTGACGACACAGAACTGAGTACTGCCATAATCACAGTGACGTAGACGTTGGTCTACTTTGTTCACTGGCGATGTAACTTCGGAGGTGATCTTACAATAACCAGCGTATAGGGCTGTCATGGCCGGCGATACTTACAAATGCCAGCACAGCATTTGGCACTTGTGCCAAAAGAGCACTGCAGCCGATGTACTAATCAGTTGAACCATGCCATAGATCTTATGGCTATTTTGGAATAGCAAAGGATAGATCCTCTATCTGTCGCGATATTTACAATTGAGGACACATTGCTGAGTACAGCCATCTTCAAACTGCTGCAACGGTTGAATAACGTTGTTCACTGATAGTGTCAGCTACAAAGCATCTCTAGAGATATGAATGCATAGCGCGGTAATGGTTACCGATATCTCCAGCTGGCAGCATGGTAACTACGACATTCACAAGCAGAGCACTG
>NW_017091486.1:0-459 GCF_001483705.2 Eufriesea mexicana
TAGAATTTAGAATTCCAACTTTATTTTTGGATTTTAGAATTCAAATTACAGTTTTGGATTTTAGAATTTAGTATTTTGATTTGTATTTTGTAATTTAGAATTTAGATTTGGATTTCAGAATTTAGAATTCTGAATTCAAATTACAGATTTGGATTTTAAAATTTAGAATTTAGATTTGGATTTTAGAATTTAGAATTCCAACTTTATTTTTGGATTTTCGAATTCAAATTACAGATTTGAATTCTATAATTTAAAATTCCGACTTCATATTTGGATTTTAGAATTCAGAATTTGGAATTTAGACGTGTATTTCAAGACTCAAGACTTATATTTGGATTTTAGAATTTGGAATGTGCTTTTGAATTCTAGAATTTTTAATTTGAAAATTATTTAACACTTTTCACACATAAGATACCTATACATGTATTTAACACCTGATTTACCACGACCTGAAAAGCC
>NW_017091487.1:0-455 GCF_001483705.2 Eufriesea mexicana
TTATTTAAGCAACGAACTTAGCTCACCACGATATTAGTGGAAAATGTCAATAAAATTGAATTTCCCGTTCGGATTCTATAGCATTGCGATGGCTATGGCATGGCAATAGAATTTTTCCTCACGATTTATGCAGTAAAATGTGCTCACCACGATATAAGTGAAAAATGCCAATAAAACTGAATCTTGCAGTCAAATTCTGTAGCATTGCAATGGCTATAGCATGCCAATAGAGTCATTACCCCTTATTCATGCAACCAATTAGCTCACAGCGATATTAGAGGAAAATGTCAATAAAATTGTATTTTCCAGTCGGATTCTATAGCATTGCAATTGCTATTGCATGCCAATAGAGTCTTTCCTGCTTGCTTATGCAATAAAATTGAATCACCACAATATTAGCCGAAAATGGCAATAAAATTGAATTTTCCACTCAGATTCTATTGCATTGCAATGGC
>NW_017091488.1:0-459 GCF_001483705.2 Eufriesea mexicana
GAAAATGTGGAACACGGTGCTGGAGGTTCTGCTGATTTTTTTAACGCTTGCCTAAACGCCAAAAGGGATTTTCTCGAGATTTTGCGGATTCCCGAAAATTTCAACGCCGTTGATTAACCCTTTGCACAAGGTTTTCTATGATACCACTCCAAATATTCTATCTCCAAGGGGGAGGTGGTTTATTACGATAGTTGTCTCTAGTTTCCTCAGTCTTGGCTCTTATGGTTCCTATGGTGTTGTCCTGTTCGTATCCCCGTAGTCGTCGTTGCTATTAATAAGGTAGCAGATAGAAGGACAACAGGAAAAGGAAGGGATGAGTTTCGTCCTGGGCCTGCTAGTGGACTCATCAATAAGTCTTTCTTCTAGCAGGTCCTGCCTTAGACCAGGGATACTTATGTAGCACAGGAGCTTCTTGAAGATCGAGGCTTCACCGAGGACTTGCGAGAAAGTCCTCGAACC
>NW_017091489.1:0-458 GCF_001483705.2 Eufriesea mexicana
ACATACATCCATTCATACATCCATCTTTCCATACATCCATCCATCCGTACTTCCACCCATCCATACATGCATCGGACCATGCATCCATCCATCAATACAAGCACACATCCATACATCCATCGATCCATGGATCTATCCATCCATACATCCTTCCATCCTTTCATACATGCGTACACACCAATAAATCCATCCATACGTACATCCATCCATCCATACGGCCAACCATCCGTACATTAATCCATCCGTACTTCCATGCTTATATTCACCCATCCATCCATACGTCCACATATCCATTCATCCATCAATCCATACAGGCATACATACATACATCCATTGATCCATACATCTGTCCACCCATACATCCATCCCCCAATCCATCCACCTACCTATACATACATACATACATCAATACATCCATCCATCCATCCATACATCCATACATCCGTACATCCATACAT
>NW_017091490.1:0-459 GCF_001483705.2 Eufriesea mexicana
TGCGTTTTCCCAAAATAGTCCCGAATCTGTCAGTGGCTCTCTGATCGTGCTGCGCAATTGACTTTTTTCGCTTCTTTTTCTGAAATTAGGCTTTTGAAATCGGATTTTTTCGTCTAGTAGTGTAGAGTCGAATTTTCCCTAACGGGATTGATTACCTTTTTTCGGTTTCCTTCGTGTTTTTTCCCCAAATAGTGCCGAATGTGTCAGTGGCTGTGAAATCGTGCTGCGCAATTGACTTTTTTGGCTACTTTTTTTGAAATTAGATCTTTCGATTAGGTTTCTTCTGTATAACAGTGTAAAGGAGTGTTTTCTGTAACGGGATTGGATATTTTTTTTTTAGTTTCGTGCGTGCGTTTTTCAATAATCGTGCCAAATGTGTCATTGGCTGTGAAATCTTCCTGCGCTATAGACTTTTTCCCCTCTTTTTCCGAAATTAGGCTTTTGAATTCGGATTTTTTC
>NW_017091491.1:0-459 GCF_001483705.2 Eufriesea mexicana
TCCCAACTACTATGTTCTGCTCGTCTCTGGGGAGTCCAACAATTGTGGTCGAGGCACGTTATACTTAGTTAAGTTAGGTTTTGTTACGTTGGGTTTGGCGAAGCTGTAATATAGTAGCTTTGACCTTAGTGCTGTCCACTGCTGTTCGGTGGATTTCTGCTTCCTACTGTGCGACAATATTTTCTGCTTGGAACTGGGGCGGCCAGCAAGTGGGTCTCGGCACGCAAGTTTGGGATATGTTACGTGTGGCTAGGTTCCGCCTGGTTAAGCTCGGTATGGATCTCTTCGACTTTCGTGCTATGCGCTGCTATTCGGCGGCCTACTGAGCTCTACTGTGCTCTACCATATTCTGGTTGGCCCTCCGGGGAGCGGCATAAGTCTTCTCGGCACCTTAGGTTGAGTTATATTACGCTTTGTTAGGTTAGACTGGGCATACTTCGATTAGGATAGCTCCGACTT
>NW_017091492.1:0-459 GCF_001483705.2 Eufriesea mexicana
TCCACGCATCCATACTTGCATCCACCCAAACATAATCCATCCATATATCCATCTATCAATAGATACATCCATTCATAGATCCATCCATTCATACACCCATCCATCCATACATACACCCATCCATCCATCCATACATCCATCTATCCATCCATCCATCCATGCATCGATCCACGCGTACATCCAACCATCCGTGTGTCCATCCATCCATCCATACTTCCATCCAAAAATCCATACGTCCGCCAATCCTTATATCCATACATACATACATCCCCAGGCACATCCATAAATATATCCATACAACCATCAATACGTTCGTCCATACATACAACCGTACATCCATCCATCCATACATACATCCATACATACACCCACACATACATGCATACATACATCAATACATACATCCATACATACATCCATCCATACGTACACACATACACCCATACATGCGTCTATACA
>NW_017091493.1:0-459 GCF_001483705.2 Eufriesea mexicana
AGAGTTCTAGGGCACATAATCTAAAACGAAAGAGTTCGCCCATCAGAGAGAAAAACCGAGGCAACCATGAAATTCCCTCAGCTACAAAAGTTCAAGCAGAATCAAAATTTCCTGGGTCTAGCCGGTTAGTTTCGAAAATTCATTCCAAATTATTCCGCGATAGCCTGACCATTAGCGAACCTGCTAAAGTCGAAAGTTAAGTTTTACTTTTACAAAAAAAAAAACCGAAAAAAAAGAGTTATGATACCGAGTACCAAACATAAATCCGTAAAAACCAAAAACAATAGAAAGAAAACACCCGAAACAATCATTTATTATAATAAAACTAAATTTGGCGTCGACATGGTTGACCAAATAGCGCGAAAATATAGCGTCAAAATCCAAATGCAGTAGATGGCCTGTACAAGTATTTCTTAGTATCTTGGATTTCGCTGGAATTAATGCATGGATACTCAATCA
>NW_017091494.1:0-459 GCF_001483705.2 Eufriesea mexicana
ATATTCTCTAACCCAAACCTAATCCAACGCTCCCCAGTCTTTGGTACCATTCGACAACACCGAATAGCCATTTTCACCCACGAGAATTCGAAAATTTTCGGTCCAAAAAGCCCACCAATCCTTCAAAACGAAGGGGTACGAATACTGAAGCATCTCCTTTCATTCTTCGCACCAAAAGAGTCACCAATAACATAATCCAACGCTCCCCAGTCTTTGGTACCATTCGACAACATCGAGTAGCCATTTTCACTCACGAGAATTCCAAAACTCGCGGTCCAAAAAGCCCACTAATCCTTCAAAACGAAGGGGTACGAATACCCAAGCATCTCCTTCATTCTTCGCACCAAAAGAGTCACCAATAACATAATCCAACGCTCCCCAGTCTTTGGTACTTTTTGACAACGCGGAGTACCCATTTCCATCCACGAGAATTCGAAAACTTTTGGTGCAAAACACCCT
>NW_017091495.1:0-459 GCF_001483705.2 Eufriesea mexicana
CATGACCAAACACAACCCAACATGACCAAATCAAGCGTAGCGTAACTTAACACAACGTGCCGCGACCACTGCCCCTGGCCTCCACAAAGCCAAGTGCAATGAAGTGGAGCGCAATCAAGCGCAGAGATCCACCGAACGTCAGTGTATATCACGAAAGAAAAAGCTACCCTTACAAAACATATCGAAACCTAAATAAATGGAACGTAACCTAACTTAACCTAACGTGCCGAGACAAATATTGCTGGCCTCCCAAGAGCCAAGCAGAAAATATTAGAGCACACTAGAGCGCAGAAATAAACCGCATTGCAGTGAATAGCACAAATGTCGGGGATAACCTAACCATACCTGACACAACCTAACAGAATCTGGCATAACATAGATCAATGCAACGTCCCGCGACCACTGCTCCTCGCCTCCACAGAGCCAAGCAGAATGTAGTAGAGCGCAGTAGTTCACAGA
>NW_017091496.1:0-460 GCF_001483705.2 Eufriesea mexicana
CTAACCAAACGTAACCTACACTAACCAAACCAAACGTAACGTAACACAAGAAAACGATCCACGAGCACTATTGCCGGGCTCCCCACATACAAGCAGAGGGTAGTAGAGCAATGCGGCGCGCAGTTGTTCGACGAATAACTTTGTATACCACAAAACTCGAAGCTATTCGAATCAAACGTAGCCTAACCTGGACAACCCAAACCTAAGCTGACTCAACCTAACTCGCCCAGGCCACCACTGCTGGTCTCCCCAGGGCAAGTCATAACATATTGGGGCACCGTGGAGTGCAGAATTCTTTCGTATTGCAGTGTGTAGCAAAAAAGTCACAAATAACCTTTCCAACCTGGCCAAACAAAACTAAACCTAACTTAACCTGAACCATCCTAGCGCGCCGAAACCACCATTTCGGCCCTCCACAATGCCGGGCAGAAAATATTGGGGGAGAGTAGAGCGCAGGAAT
>NW_017091497.1:0-460 GCF_001483705.2 Eufriesea mexicana
TAAACCGCGGGAACGCGATAAAGCGTCAAATGAGATTTGGTACAGAAAACAACCCAACATGAAGCACATGCAGCGATTTGTGTGTATATCATGTTTAATAAATAAAGGAGAATGTAAGAAGAAATTTGAAGTAAAGACTTTAAATGGAATATTTGTGGGATATAAGGAAAATATTACATACCAGATATGCATACCAGAGAGATAAAATATAAAGTGCGACTCTGACG
Source organism: Eufriesea mexicana (assembly GCF_001483705.2). Taxonomy (NCBI): domain Eukaryota; kingdom Metazoa; phylum Arthropoda; class Insecta; order Hymenoptera; family Apidae; genus Eufriesea; species Eufriesea mexicana. Next base: position 228 of record NW_017091497.1, read on the forward strand.
TATGATTTGCTGAAGAAAGGAACGGATCGGACTTGCTTCGATACAAAGATGTTAAAGGCGAAAATAATGAAGACTTATTTCTTGTTAATTTTGATGTAGAAAATGATGAAGGCGTTACAGAGGCTCCTCAACAGAACCTTGAAGACGAAAGACAATTAGGAATTGGAATGTATGACGAGGAAAGTGCCTGCGATGGAGAAAGCTGCGAAAATGCAGATACAAGAATTGAAATT
>NW_017091498.1:0-460 GCF_001483705.2 Eufriesea mexicana
AACCCGAATGTATAGTTCGATTAAATTTTGTAAATGGCATAAATTTCATTTGCACAGATAAAAGTTTGAACGATTAATTATAAATACGTACAAATTCAAGCGTTCAATCACAATGTATACAATAGCAATAATAGCCTACTTTAGAATGTAATTAAAGAATTTAATTAAATCATATTATTACATACCCTAATAATTATATAAAATTGAAATTACGTTTGCATCTCAATAAAACTTGACACCAATTTTATCACAAACAGTTACATATTTCCAATAATAACTTTAAAAACGAGAAATGTAAAACTAATAAAATGACCTAAACTCGAAATAATATTCTTGTTCCATATTTAATATACCGAAAATTTCTATCTTGATTTCGAATATATTCGAAATGATCCTAAAGTTTATTTACATTGGTCAACGAAGATATACAGCATAGTAAAGAGAAAGGAATGGTAAAAAA
>NW_017091499.1:0-460 GCF_001483705.2 Eufriesea mexicana
AAGGACAATTTTGTAGAAATTATTATTTTTACGAAATTAGTATTTTTGTTATTTTATATTTTTTTGACATAAATCTCATTTTTCTTTTTAAATATTTATTTTCTATTTGACGTAAAGTTGAACGAAGTACCAGGCGATAAAAAATTGTTCGAAATTTTTCAATCTGGAAATACATAGTTCACGAAATTATATAGCAGTCTCAAGAGAAATTTGAAAAATTGAACTCCATTCGCGAAAAAATTAATTATTAACCCTTTGCACTCGACGATTTTTTGGCTAGAGGAGAGTAGAAATTCAAAGATTCTTTACTAAGAAACTGACAATACTTTTTTGAGCAGAAAATAAAGAATTGTATAATAATTACCGCGTAGAATTATTTGATTCTGATACCTCGCACACTGTTATATTACATTAAATTTGATATATTAATTAATATCAATCTTCCAAATTTTATGAAATG
>NW_017091500.1:0-460 GCF_001483705.2 Eufriesea mexicana
AAGCAGGACACTTCAGTGGAGGGTAGAACGCAGAAATCCATAGAATAGCAGTGTATATCAGAAGAGTCTAAGGCACCCGATTTCAACCCAAACCATCCGAACATAGCCGAGCATAACCTAACTCAAACTAACGTATCGAGAACGCTATTGCTGCCCTCTCCAGAGTCAAGCAGGACATACTAGAGCACAGTAGAGCGCAGAAATCCCCCGAAAAGCGGCGTACAGCACAAAAGACAAAGCCATGATATCCAAACGTAACGTAACCTGACCTAACCAAATATAACCCAGCACAAGCTACCGTGCGTGTTCCACTATTGCTGACCTACCCAGAGCAAACCAGAACATATTAGAGCACAGTAGGGCGCAGAAGTCCACCGGACAGCAGTGAATAGCGCACTAGTTAAAGATATCCTATCCTAACCTAACAAAACATGACATAACCAAACGTAATATAACTCAT
>NW_017091501.1:0-453 GCF_001483705.2 Eufriesea mexicana
GGGTATAGCACGCCAATTGAATCTTTCCTCCTTATTTACGCAATAAACATAGCTCACCACGATATCAGTTGAAAATGTCAATAAAATTTAGTTTTCCAGGAAGATTCTATAGATTTGCAATGCCTATAGCTCGCCAATAGAATCTTTCCTCCTTATTTATGCCCGATAGTTAGCTCACCACGATATCAGTCGAAAATGTCACTAAATTTGAATTTTCCAAACACATTCTATATAAATGCAATGACTAGTAGCACGCCAACAGATTCTTTCCTCCTTATTTATGCAAGAAAGATAGCACACCACATTATTAGCCGAGAATGTTAATAAAATTGAGCTTTTCAGCAACATTCTATAGCATTGCAACGGCTGCAGCACGCCAATAGAATCTTCCCTCCTTATTTATGCAACAAAGTTAACTCACCGCGATATTAGTCGAAAATGTCAATAAAATTG
>NW_017091502.1:0-460 GCF_001483705.2 Eufriesea mexicana
TTTTTATAGGTAGAAATTCTTTACCTACCTTACGTACCATGAGAGGTCATTTGACCCCATACGAAGTTTACGTATTTTTAGACAGTTTTCCAACTGGGACCTTAGTTTTAAACTCAGATATATTTCTCAAGTGAAGGTTTCACTTATCTGAACTCTGTGAATACCACTCAGTGAATTTGTTGTCATGAAATTAGCCGAACCTTTCACCAACTGTAGAAGAAATATTACAACGGACAATTTTTTTACCTCTGCATCACTTGCTGCAAAATTGTTGGCAAAAGGGGTAACATTAGGCGAAACAATACGTGCAAACAGAAGAAAATTGCCCGCACTTGCGAAAACGGCAAACGATAACGTGAAACTTTTTTCTACAGTAATATACAAATCAAATGACTGCACGCTAACAATTTATAAATCAAAACCGAGAAAAGAAGTTATGATACTGAATACCAAACATAAA
>NW_017091503.1:0-460 GCF_001483705.2 Eufriesea mexicana
CCTATGACAGGGGTATTATGGATGTTCGTTGGTGCAGGACGGAGAGGTCTCGAAAAGGTCTGGGTTTACGATGGCCACTTAATGGTCAAAGTTTGGCAAAGTCTGCGACGTGTTCCACAGATGTGTCGACCACCCGAGCAACCGTTAAGGGCGAGGTCGTCATCAGCCTCATCATCGAAGCTCGCCCACGCGGTATCTGGTAGGCGTGACGTCAACAGGGCCTAAGTGACTAGGTCCATGATGCAAAGGTCGCTACTTTGATCAGACGATATACACGTAACAAATGATACGAGTTTAAACCCGTTGTTACAAATTATCAGGCTTAAAAGGCTTTGACAGCAGATTGAGTTTGACAACTTCTTGAAGGATTTTGCTCGGAATATATCAGAACGATCGCAAACAAATGACACTTGTACATATCCTAAAAGACGGTACTCGAGGCATATTTGGAAAAATATTT
>NW_017091504.1:0-460 GCF_001483705.2 Eufriesea mexicana
TCGATTCCCTCGACCTTCTTATCCTCCGTGCAATTATCAACCAGCAACGTGAAGATCTTGTCTCGTTCTTTATTAGATTCGCTGTATTTTCATTCTTATTTGCTACTTTTCGTCGTGTTGGGTCTGGGAGACTGTACTTGACGAGTCTCACGGAGGCGTAAGGCCCTTTATACCGTTGCGACAGTACTGAAGGGACGTTGGCTAATCTAACTTGATTGATAGGACCAGCAGTAGTGGTCTCGGCGCGTTAGTTTCAGATATGCTTGTGTTTCGTTTGGTTTGGTTAGGACACGATAGCCTTGACTTTTCGCTATACACTGCTATTCGGTGGGTTTCTGCTTTCTAGTCAGCTCCAACATGTCCCGCTCGGCTCTGGGAGGCCAGCAATATTGGTCTCGTCGCGTTACGTTGTGTTACACTGCGTTTCGATAGGTTTCGTTAGGTCAGCTTAGGTCAGGAT
>NW_017091505.1:0-460 GCF_001483705.2 Eufriesea mexicana
CATACTCATTTACCACAATAACCTGAATTCATTAGATATTGCCATCCCATGCATATTTGTTTCACTCATCTCTTTCTTACATATATCGTTCCTTTATTATATCAACACATATATATTTAAAAATCTATGTAACCATTACCACAGAGGGAGAGAGGAAGAGAGATAAAAGTACAGTGTCGAACAATTATAATTATTTTACTTTATATATCCATTTTGTAGTTAGTAATAATAATAGTATTTTATGATTGCACATTACCATCCAATTGCACATTTACTCACAATTGCATTGTTCTTATCATTCTGTTGTACCACTTCAAGTGTAATTTGAGCAATATTTCGTTTAAACATTTTTTCTGTTATATGTACATGTATTAACGTCGTCTTCGCTATGTTTTGAAATTAATAGTAATAATTCCATTCAATTTCTTAATCCATTCTTGTGATTGGTTATTAATTCAAT
>NW_017091506.1:0-460 GCF_001483705.2 Eufriesea mexicana
GCACAAAAGCCAGAGCTGCCCTATTTTAACCTAACCTAACGCAACATAACCAAACTCAACCTAGCACAGACTAACGGTCCGAGACCAATACTCCTGGCGTCCCCAGCACCAAGCAGAGGATACTACAGCACAGCAGAGCCCAGAAACGCTCCGAATAGCGGTCTACAGCATAAACACCGTAGCTACCCTATCGTAACCCTAGCAAACGTAACATAGCCAAACGTTATTTATCTCCACCTAACGTGACGAGACCGCTATTGCTCGCCTCCCGATAGCCAAGCAGAGCACACTAGAGAACAGTAGAGGGCGGAGATGCACAGAACAACTGTTTATACCACGAAAGTCGATCTATCCTGTCCTAACCCTGACGAACGTACCCTAAACGAACGTAGCCTAACTTACCCTGACGTGCTGAGACCACAACAACTAGCCTCACGAGAGCCAAGCAGAGTATATCAGA
>NW_017091507.1:0-460 GCF_001483705.2 Eufriesea mexicana
CGTGCGCAGAAATCCTCCTCATTGTAGTGAATAGCACAAAGGTAGAAGATATCCTACCCTAACCTGACCTAACCGGACCTAACCGAACGTGGCATATCTCAATATAACTTAAAGTCGCCACTGCTCCAGGCCTCCCAGTAGGCAAGCAGAATGTGACAGTGCACAGTATATCACAGGAATACAACGAATAAGAGTGTATAGTACGAAAGTCATAGCTATCCTAACCAAACTTAACCTAACCTTGCCTGACGAAACGCAACCCAACAAAAACTAACGTGCCGCGACCGGTATTGCTCGCCTCCTCAAAGATGAGCAGAGTATAGCAGAGCTATGCAGTACGCAGGAATCTACCGAATAGCAGTGAATAGCACAGATGTCAAAGTAGCCAATACTAACCTAGCCAAACGTAACGCACGCAACCGAAGCCATACTCAACCTTACATGACGTGACCACTATTGC
>NW_017091508.1:0-460 GCF_001483705.2 Eufriesea mexicana
AGGTTTTGTTTGGCTACGTTGGCTCCGTCTATTGTGCTATACACTGCTCTTCGGTGGATTTCTGCGCTTTGCTCTGCTCTATTATGCTTTGCTTTGCACTGTGGAGGGCAGCAGCACTGGTCGCGGCACGTTAGCTTGGGATCGGTTACGTTTGGTTAGGTTAGGCTTCGTTGGGTTTGGTTATGTTAGCTTCGATATATGCACAAAACACGAATATCATATGGACGTTTGTGCTCCAATGTGCTCCATCATATTCTGCTCGACTCTGGGGAAGCCAGCAATAGTGTTCTCGACACGTTAGGTTAAACTACTCAACGTTTGGTTAGGTTAGGTTGAGACTGGTCAGGTCTGGATATCTTCGACTTTTGTGCTTTTCGTTGCTATTTGGTGGCTTTCCGCGCTCTGCTGTACTCTAGTATGTCCTGCTTGGCTCTGGGGATGCAAGCAAGGGTGGTCTACG
>NW_017091509.1:0-460 GCF_001483705.2 Eufriesea mexicana
GTGCCGCGACCACCATTGCTGGCTTCCCCAGAGCCAAGCAGAACATATTAGTGGAGAGAAGAAAGCAGAAGTCCATAGAATCGCAGTGTATATGAGAAGAGTCAAGGCTACCCAAGCCTAAGCCAAACCGATGGGACATAGCAAAACATAACCAAACTCAACCTAACCTGCCGAGACCACAATTGCTGCCCTCCCCAGATCCACGCATGACGTACTAGCGCACAGTAGAGCGCAGGAATCCACCGATTATCTGTGTACAGCAAAAAAGTTGAAGCTATCCCGACCAAACTTAGTCTGACCCAACCTAACCGAACGCTACCTGACTCAAACGAACGTGCCGCGACAAATATTGCTGGCGTCCGAAGAACCAGGCAGAACACATGAGTGGAGAGTACAGCATATAAATCCACATAATCGCAGCGTATATCAGGAAAGTCGTAGCTATCCGAACCTAACCCAG
>NW_017091510.1:0-460 GCF_001483705.2 Eufriesea mexicana
CAAGGATCGTATGAATGGGGTATCTATGGAAGTATCGGTTGCAAGTGAAGAGTGTCTAAAAATGCGTCTGACTGTTTAGGCTACGTAGCCCACTGTGGGCACGGCTGTAAGAAGTGCGTGAGAAAAGCGTGATTGGGAAAGAGAGCATTGGTATGAAAAAGGATAGAGTGTGTGCTTTAAATAAGGGTGCATGGACGTGAAGGGAGGAGTTCTTAGGAGACAGTCTTTAGAACAGTTCTGTAAAGAGAGAGAGTTATTGAGAGGAGTTATTTGTAGACAGTTTTAGTTGTGAGCCATTAGTTGTAACAGGCTGAGTTGCCATTGTGTCGTTGAGTTGAACGTAGTCTTAAGTTGAAGTCGATATAGATTCGTGTATTTAATCGTCGCCATATATTGTTATGTTGGATGACTAACGATTCGTTGGCCCTTAGTCACTAGAAGGACCTGGCTGATAAACGCA
>NW_017091511.1:0-460 GCF_001483705.2 Eufriesea mexicana
AAGAGAAAAAATAATTAATAAATAATTAATAAATAATAAATAAATAAAAAGCTGAAATAAAAAAATAATTAATACCTGAAAACAAAATAAAAATTATTAGTCAATTGTTTAACGGGTGGGGGTGAGGGTGGAGGGGCTAGCCCCAACCTCACTTCGAATTCCCACCCCTCGCGCACAACGAAAATTTAGGTGTCACACTTCCGAAGTCGAACCGACAAATGAGTTTTGCTGCGTCGCGTCGCCCCTTATATAGCCGCCGATCGGCCAAATCCCCCACCCCAATCGAAAATTTTCTGACTATATGAATTCCATTATTTATTATTTTTCCGCTTTAGTAGCCAATAATTTATTAATTTTTTTACTGTTATTATAAATATACGTTGCGAACAATTTGTTGGTAATAATATTAATTTGTTATTAACAATCAGTGCAATAATTTATAAACTTTTTGTAAATTATA
>NW_017091512.1:0-461 GCF_001483705.2 Eufriesea mexicana
TCAAAACGAAACAAATGACTTCAATATATCGCCTAATGTTAATGACACATTGAGAAGGGTAAATGTCGATGGACTAAAAATTTTTGGAAAGTAACGCGTGACGTAAGAAGACCATAAATTTAAAATAAAGACTGCTCCAACACACTGTAATTGATATTACAAACTATATATTACATATTAGTTGTATTATATACTATACCTATTGTATACATTTTTATATTTGCATTAAAATCCATTCTCCAATAATCACAATTAAATTTAATGATTTTCTTGCTACGGAATCAAAATTTTTTTACTTCCCTTGTCTAAGAAGTTACTATTTTCTGCATTCCATAATTGCATGGATATCGAAAAAGGCACGAATTATATAAAAATTTCGAAACCAGTTTTCCTAAATGCCATTTTCATCGAAATTTTCATTTTATTAGTTCTCGTATATCGATACACGTTTCTCATACAAT
>NW_017091513.1:0-461 GCF_001483705.2 Eufriesea mexicana
TCCGTCACTAATCGTCGTCAATTAAGATCGACCTAGTGACGATATACACTTGGCATATATGATGGCCAAGCGTCAAAGTGTCATTGTGTTTTACTTAGACTATGGCAACCAACGTTCACACCCTCAGCGTTAGATGGGAAATAGAGGATTGTGGTTTCTCGCAAGTCCTCGGTGAATCCTCGACCCTCGAAAATACATATTCCTATGCTAAGTATCCCCTGTCTAAGACAGGGCCCGCTAGAAAGCCTTACTAAGGAGTCCACTAGCAGGCCCAGAACAAAACGCATCCCCTCCTTGCGTTCTTCTATAGCACGTTCGAGAAGAAATGGCGCTGCGTATTTACATCCTAACGGCTGACTAACTTCGCTGTCACGCCCTAGATTATAAGCAGTGATCGCTATTGGTCGAAAAATGACGAAGGTCATCGACAGACCGTAACGAGATCGAGTGAGATAGGGTAT
>NW_017091514.1:0-461 GCF_001483705.2 Eufriesea mexicana
TGAATGGATCAGGTTTGGACAGGTTAGGTTTGGGTAATTTTCTCTTTTGGGCCACACACTGCCCTTCGGCGGCTTTCCGTGCTCAACTGCGTTCTAGTATATTCTGCTTCGCTCTGGAGGGCCAGCCATAGTGGTCTCGGCACGTTAGGCTGTGCTAGGTTCTCCTTGGTAAGGGTTGGATGGCTTTGACTATTCCGATATACGCTGTGATTCTATGGACTTCGGTGATCAACTCTTTTCTAATGTGTTCTGCTTCGCTCTGGGCAGGCCGGCAGTATTTCTCGCGGTACGATTGGTGGAGTTATGCTACGTTCAGTTTATTTACGATTGGACAGGTTAAGAGTGGTTAGCTTTGAATTTTGTGTTACACACTGCCATTAGGTGGAGTTGAGCGCTCCAACATACTCTACTCGGCTCTGTGTAGGTAAGCAATAATGGTCTCAGCACGTTACGTTCAGTTA
>NW_017091515.1:0-461 GCF_001483705.2 Eufriesea mexicana
ATGTAAATTTACTTTTGTTATGAAATAAAAATAATTAATACTGATTATTTATATTTATAGGTTTTAATTTTATATTCTGCAATATTGTATTTATAATTGTAGATTAAACAGATGGAATTATTAATTTTTCAACCACGATTAATTGAAATGTTCAAATATATAAATAAAATTTAACAATAAAATATATACCAATAAAACAGATTCAATATAATATATGAAAAAGTTTCATATATAAGTTCTTTAATAAACTTTTCACTTACTTGAATTTAAATACCATTTACTAAAGTACAAAATAAACAATTGCTTTTATCATACTTGTAAAAGTAATAAATAAATAATTGAATGTAATTTGTCTTTATTTTTATAACTCACAAACAACTAAATTCAATTATTATTTATACAAATAGAACACAAATAATTGAACTCAATTATCATTTATAAAAACAGCGAATAAATGTTTA
>NW_017091516.1:0-461 GCF_001483705.2 Eufriesea mexicana
GTTCGGTTCGGTTAGGATAAGTTGGGTTAGGTAAGGATCGCTTTGACTTTTGTGCTCATCACAAATATTCTATTGACTTCTGTGCTGTACTGTGCTCTATCATTTTCCGCTTTCCTCTGGGTGTGCCAGCAGTAGCGGTCGCGGTATGTTAGGTTGATTTATGGTACGTTAGGTTTGGTTATGCTGGGTTAGGTATGATTAGGATATCCTTAACTTTTGTTATATTCACTGCATTGCGTTCGGTTTCTGCGCTCTACTTTCCTCTCATATATTCTGCCTAACACTGCGGAGGCCAGAAATAGCGGTCGCTGCACGTTAGTTTTGTGCTAGATTATGTTTGCGTATGTTACGGTTGGTGATGTTAGGTTTGTTTGGGTTAGAATAGGATATCTTTGACATTTGTGCCGTACACTGAAATACTGTGGATTTCAGCGCTCTACTGTGCTCTAGAATGCCCTTCT
>NW_017091517.1:0-461 GCF_001483705.2 Eufriesea mexicana
GCAGAGCGCAGATATCGACCGAATAGCAGTGCATAGCACAGAGGTCAAAGCCGTCCTAACCAAACTTGGCCTAAACTAACATAATCAAGTGTCACGTAGCACAACCGAGCCTGCCACCATCGCTATTTCTGACCTTCCCAGAGATATGCCGATGACAGTAGAGCAATGTGGTGCAGAGGTATCAACCAAATAGCAGTGAATAGCATAAAAGTCAAAGCTAGCCTGTCCAAAGCTACCCTAACCTAGCCAAACCAAGCGTAGCACAACAGAACCAAGCGTGCCGATGCCAGCATTTCTAGCCAACCCAGAGCCAAGTAGCACATACCTCAACACACTGGAGCGCGGAAATTCAACGCATAGTAGTGTATAGCACAAAAGTCAAAGCTACGCTATCCTAACCTAACCAAGCGTACATAACCAAACGTAACCTAACAATTCCTACCGTGCCGAGGCCTGTGTTG
>NW_017091518.1:0-461 GCF_001483705.2 Eufriesea mexicana
GAGTAGATAGTAGATATTCCGATATATCGCAAATTTAATATAGTCTGTTATGCTTAACACGTTGACTGCAACGTTGGTCATCCGTGACCAAAGCCTGTTTTTCCTCAGTGAAGCGATAGTGGTCAACGGTGACCACCAGAAAATGGATTAAATTCTTAACATAGAACAACCGACGATTGACGTATACCTACTTTTACCGGAAGGGTCAAAATGACTTGTTTCATAAATTCATAAGTCATTTGAAAAAAGACATAGCAATTTTCACGTTTTTATCTATTTTTCTCTTTTCTGAGCGAAAATTGAATATAAACTGAATAACGACAGTAATATAATAACAATAATTTAAAAAATAATTACGCATAAAAGTCAAAGACACTTTTTGCAAGTTACAATTATTATAGCAGAGCATCTACCACAGACTCGTTTATGACATGTACCACAAATATTGTTCGTTTTGTTAT
>NW_017091519.1:0-461 GCF_001483705.2 Eufriesea mexicana
ATTGTTCTCGGCACGTTTGACTGAGTTACGTTGCGTTTGGGTATGCGACGTTTGGTTAGGTTTGGATAGGGTAGCATAGGCTCCTGTTCTCTACACTGCGTTGCGATGGTTTCAAGAGTACTACATTGCTCTCCTATACTCCGCTTGTCTCACAGGAGGGCAGAAATAGGGGCCGCGGCATGTTAGGTTATGTTAGGTTGCGTTCGGTTTAGTTAGGTTAGGCTAGGTAAAGATAGGATAGCTATTACTGCTGTGCTACGCACAGCAATTCGGTGGATTTCTGCGCCCCACTATGCTCTAGCACGTTCTGCTTGTCTCTAGGGAAGGCAGCAATAGTTGTCTCGGCAAGTACGGTTGAGTTAAATTTCGTTTGGTTATGTCACGTTCGGTTAGGTTAAGTTAGGATAGCATTGACTCTTGCGCTATGAACTACTATTCTGTGGGTTTTTTCTCTCCACTCT
>NW_017091520.1:0-461 GCF_001483705.2 Eufriesea mexicana
TACACTGCTATTAGACCGTTGTCTGCGCTCTGCATTGCTCTACAAGCATCTGCTTGAATGTGGTTACGCCAGCAATAGCAGTCATGTTACGTTTGGTTGTGTTAGGTTACGTTCGGTTATGTCAAGTTACTATATGTTTATAACGAATGGCTTTGACTAGTGTGCTATACACTGCTATATGGCAAATTAAGGAGCTCTACTCTACTCTAGTATACTCTGCTTGGCTATGGGCATGCCATCGTACAGGTCTCGGCAGGTTTTGCCGAGATATGCTGCGTTTGGTTATGTTACGCTTGGTCAGGTTAGGATAGGGTAGCTTAGACTTCTGCGCTATACACTTTTATTCGGTGGGTTCATGCGCTCTGCATTGCCCTCCAATACTCTGCTCGGTTCTCGGGAGGCCAGCAATAGTGTTGGCGGCTCGTCAGTCTCAGTCAGTCTACGTTTCGGTAGGTTGGGTC
>NW_017091521.1:0-461 GCF_001483705.2 Eufriesea mexicana
ACTTAACCGAACGTAGCCTAACGCAACATAACGAGCCGCGAACGCCACTGCTGGCCTTCCCAGAGTCAAGCGGAGTATAGCAGAGCACAGTACAGCGCAGAAATCCACCAAACAGCAGTGTACAGGACAAAAATCAAAGCTACACTCTTTTTTTCCACGTGGGGGAAATCGTCCAAAGATACCCGGCATCCTTCGGGGAGGGGGCGGTGTTATGTCGGATTTTTACCCACTAAAACCCCAACGATGGCCAGCCCTTCGCATTTCGGTGCGCCATGGACTTCGCGGCGACGCAACCGCAGCTCCCTCCCGGCGCGACGTGTAATCGCACCCGGAACGATCACGTCCATACGCGCGAGACGGATAGTTTACAGGCACACACATACACACACACTCACACGCACACAACACCCATACCACCGCACCGCAACGCACGCATACCCTGCGGACGCCGCGCGAACATC
>NW_017091522.1:0-461 GCF_001483705.2 Eufriesea mexicana
ATAGTTTATTTGTGTATGATAAATTTTTTTATATTGTTAATATTGTTGTACGTATACTATATTAGTTATAATTAATACGTTACTAATGATACTCAGAACAGATATACAAAAGAATAAGCCCGTCCTCGCGTCTATTATTTGTTCCATCATGTCTTTTTTTACTACCGTTGCTATGAAACACATATATTTGTCTCACATAAAGTTACATGTAATACTATTTTATATGGAAGACCGAAAGAATTGAACAACGCATATATGCGTCCACCGCCCCTGCTGATGACTTTCGCCAGACGCCAGATATTTTTTTTCTTTTTTTTTACGTGGGGGAAATCTTCAAAAAGATACCCGGCCCCCTAGCGGAGAGGGTGGGGTTATGTGGGATATGTACCCACTAAAACCCCCACAATGGCCATCTTCACGCGATATCGGAGCGCCCTGGACTTCGCGGCGACGCAATTGCC
>NW_017091523.1:0-461 GCF_001483705.2 Eufriesea mexicana
TTTTTTTTAGCTAACTAGCTTTTTTATTTCTAGAAGGTTATTTTCAAATGGTTTTCCAGGTGTTACTTATGTAGTAGCGATCTGGACTGCTTGCTGCATGGTCAAGATTAAGTTGTCTGTAACTGATTCCAGTTCTTTGAGATTTTTCAGGTTTATTTTTAAGTTTAGGTTGCTGTTGATACTCTGTCTGTATAGCTCACAACCTATTCTGGAGTTCTGTAGTTTAGGTGCTACTATTCTGCAAATTGCATCTGTACTGATTGATGCTATTATTGGGATGTAGTCTGAATGTAGGTTGAGTTCCGATTCTATACTTAAGAATGTCTTTGCAATTCAATTGAGAACAAAGAGATCTAGTAGGTCAAGGATTTTTTTGGTGTCCGTGGCTAGGAGGTTCAGTAGGTAGGAGTTCCGTTGGATAGAAATGTATAATTTTTATCTTGTAGCAGATATGCTAGTTC
>NW_017091524.1:0-462 GCF_001483705.2 Eufriesea mexicana
GAAGCAGAATACACTAGAGTACATTAAGGCGCAGAAATCTGCCGCACAGCTGTGTATTGCTCAAAAGTCGAAGGCATCCTAAAATAACATGACATCGCCAAATCAAAGCAAACATAGCCTCACTCATTATTAATTGCCAGGACAACTACTGCTTGCCCCCCCCGAGCCACGCAGGAAACATTAATGCGCAGTAGATCGCAGAAGTCCGTCCAATAGTAGTATACAGCACAAAGGTCATAGCTATCCTATCCCATCTTAACAACTCGTAGTACAACCGAACGTAATCTACCTCAATCTAACGTGCCGAGACCGCTATTGCTGGTCCCCCAGAGCCAGACAGGAAAAAACAGAGACCGCTAGAGCGCAGGAGTGCACCGAATAGCAGTGTACAGCACAACATCCATAGTCATCCTATCACAACCTAACCGCAGGTAACCTAACCAAACGTTACATGACTGAAAG
>NW_017091525.1:0-462 GCF_001483705.2 Eufriesea mexicana
TATACAAACTCTCGAAATTGACGGTATTTCCAGGAGCTCGATCAGTATCGACATCTTCTCATACTATACATTTCTCATATAAAATTCTTGAAATGTTAGTCAGTGCCATCTGTGATTTTGGTCTGGAAGTTTGTGTTACAGTTCTTAATATAAAATTCAAGAAATGTCAGGCAGCGCCATCTGTGATTTTGGACTGGAAGTTTATGTTACAGTTCCTAATACAAAATTCTACAAATGTCTGTTAACGCCATCTATGATTTTGGACAGGAAGCTTTCGTTATAGTCAGAAATCATAGACGGCGCTAACAGAGTACTAGCTTCCATTACAAAATCATAGATTGCACTGACTGACATTTCTAGAATTTTATATTACGAACACGTAGCATGATAGGTGGTCGCGACAGTTCCAAGAAATGATGCCATTTCTAAAAATTCTTGGCTAATATTTTTGCAGCCTGACCG
>NW_017091526.1:0-460 GCF_001483705.2 Eufriesea mexicana
AGCATGCCAATAGAATCTTTCCTCCTTATTTATTCAAGAAAACTAGTTCACCACGATATAGGTCGAAATTGTCAATAGAATTAAATTTTCCAGTCAGATTCTGCAGAATTTCAATGGCTATATCATGCCAATACAGTCTCTCCTCCTTATTTATGCAAGTAAATTAGCTCACCACTATATTAGTTGAAAATGTCAATAGAATTGAATTTTCCAGTCAGGTTCTATCGCATTGCAATGGTTACAGTATGCGAACAGCATCTTTCCTCATTATTTATACAAGAAAATCAGCCCACCACTAAATTAGCCAAAATGTCAATAAAATTGAATTTTCCATTCCAATTCTGTAGCATTGCTATGGCTATTGCATGCCAATAGAATGTCATCTCCTCATTCATTCAAGATAATTAGCTGAACAGTATGTCAGTCGAAATGATAATAAAATTGAATTTTCCAGACAAAT
>NW_017091527.1:0-462 GCF_001483705.2 Eufriesea mexicana
GAACACAGAAGGAAAAAAGGGAGAGAAAATTGCACTGACCCGACGTCTATGGACTTGCTAGAAAGCCGTATTGATAAGTCCACTAACAGGTCCTGTACAAAATGGTTCTTTTCTCTTTTTCGACGTTATTCTTCTCCCTCTCTCTCTCTCCCTCTCTCTCCCCTTACAGTCACTACGACGTCAATGGATTAAATTAAAATGAAAGAGGAATATAGCATAACAAAGAACTTTTTCCATATTTTTTTATTCAATTTTTCAAGATTACTACTTATTATTTGTTTTTTGATATGTCTCTTATATTTCTCAATTTATCATTTTGAGATTTTATTTTATTTTCTTTGCTTAACCCTCTATGAACCGAATATATATTTTCTTGGCTATAAGAATTGTATGTAACAGAAAATCAACAAATATCAATAAATTCAGCAGTTTTGATAATTTTGTTGTAACGAATTTATATTG
>NW_017091528.1:0-462 GCF_001483705.2 Eufriesea mexicana
TCAGCTACACACTGCTATTCTGTGGATTTCCTGCCCTCTCTGCTCCTCTGTTATGCCCTGCTCCGCGCTGTGTAGGGCAGCAATACTGTTCCCTGCACGTTAGGTTGAGATAGATTACGTTCGGTTAAGTTAGGTTACGATTGGTTATTCTAGGATAGCTATGATTTATGTGCACAACACTGACGCCCTATGGACTTCTCTTCTCTCCTGCGTTTTATCATATTCTGCTTGCCACTGGGGAAGCCAGAAATAGTGGACGCGGCATGTTGGGTTAAATTTCTCTTCGTTTCGTTAGGTTAGGTTAGAGCTGGTCAGGTCAGTGTATCTTTGACTTTTGTGCCGAACATTGCTGTTAGGTGGCTTCCTGCGCTCCACTGTGGTCCACGATGTCCAGCTGGTCTCTGGGGAGGCCAGAGATTGCGGTCGTGGCACGACAGGTTTTGCTGGGCTACGTTTAGTTTG
>NW_017091529.1:0-457 GCF_001483705.2 Eufriesea mexicana
TTATTTATGCAAGGAAGTTAGCCCACCACGAAATTAGTCAAAAATGTCAACAAAATTGAACTTTGCTGGAAGATCCTATTGCATTAGAAGGCCTATATCACGCCAATAGAATCTATCTACCTTATTTATGCGAGAAAGTTCACTCACCACGATATTAGCTGAAAATATCAATAGAATTGAATTTTCAATCCAGATTCTATAGCATTGCGAAGGCTATAGCAATCCAGAAGAATCATTCATCCTTTTTTATGCAAGAAAGTCAACTCACCACGATGCTAGCCGAAAATGTCAATAAAATTGAATTTTCCAGCAAGATTCTGTAGCATTGTGAAGCCTATAGCACGCCAATAGAATCTCTCACCTTATTTATGCAAGAAGGTTAGCTCATCTCGACATTAGTCGAAAATGTCAATGAAATTGAATTTCCGAACCAGATTCTATAGCATTGCAATGGCTA
>NW_017091530.1:0-462 GCF_001483705.2 Eufriesea mexicana
CACTCCTCGCACCGGTCTGGAACCACCCAGCGGGAAGCACACCACCGCGCCGCGATGGGCGCTTGGGCGCCCGACCGCGACCTCTTCGCCGCGGCCGTCCAGGTCGTCGCCTGGGCGGATGGGGCTATCGAGCGCGAAAACGACGAAGGAAGCTTAGGGGCGGAGCGGCTAAGGGCTGCGATGACGCGCGCGTTGGACGTCGCCATGCCGCGCGTGAAGGAGCCACCCTTGCGGGGTGCAGTGCACTGGTGGCGGCTGAAATCGCGCAGCTCTGGGAGCTCTGCGTGTTCGATCGTCGCCAGTACATCTGCGCGCGTCGTCGACGACGCGCGGTGTCCGAAGAGGATATCGCGCGCCTCTATCGCGAGTACCGGTCCGCGGTGGGCGACTTCTGGATGTAGATTCGCAGAGCCAAATCTCGGCAATGGGACGAACTCCTCTCGACGCTCGGAAGCGATCCGT
>NW_017091531.1:0-462 GCF_001483705.2 Eufriesea mexicana
TACCTATACTATATTATACCTATATTATTACCCAATATTTTACCATTATTAACCCTTTGCACTCGACAAATTTCAGTTAAGGAAGAGTAGAAATTCAAATATTTTCTGCTACAAAGCTAACGATATTTTTATTTAGCAGTAAATAATAAATCATGTAATAATTAACACGTAGAATTATTTGATTTCGATACCTTGCGCACCGTTACATTGTCTTAAATTTCACATATTAATTAATATCCATCTTCGAAATTTTATCAAATGACGACTGAAGAGCTCCTTTCGATTGCAAAGGATTAATATTGTGGGCAGAATGGACAATAATATACGAGCCCATTTTAACCAGTAACTCACAAGACATATTTACGTTAAACTATTTAAAGAATAAACTATTTCAAATAATAAAATCGATGCACTCTGTACAGAAGTTTCTTCTCTCATTCACTCACTCATTCTTAGTAAATT
>NW_017091532.1:0-462 GCF_001483705.2 Eufriesea mexicana
AGCTGTTATATCGTACCTCTCTGTAGAAAACTCTTTTTCTCTTATGCTTGTACACACCTCGTCTCCTTGTATATTTGTATATCTTTATTTTTATCTTTATTTCCTCGATTTACATTTATTTTTCTTTGTTACCGTTAACTTTGTGCCTCAGTGCAATAATTTTCTGGTACCTGTTCATATCGGTTACTCCCGTATAGATAAAGCAATAAGCAAATATATTAGACATTAGTAAACGCAATGATATTGAGCAATAGCTCAAGCCGTCAACCAAACCATATTAAGCTATCTACTTAATCAATGCCGGAAGTTTTCTACTCCGAATATTTAAAATACTGTGAAATAACAACTTCAACAGTAAATTCAGTCAACCAGGCAACATTAATTAAAATATCGCTATGCATAACGCTTTAATGCATATAGCAAAGCTACTGTGAACCACGAATCCAGCAATGAATCCACGCC
>NW_017091533.1:0-462 GCF_001483705.2 Eufriesea mexicana
ATCTATAACCTGCTATAGTTTGATGAATAGATCATCTAACGCTCTCAATCCAATGGTAAATATAGGCATCTACTTACCACAGAATAAGACTATTCAAAATCTATAACCTGCTATAGTTTGATGAATAGATCACCCAACGTTCTCAATCCAATGGTAGGTAAAGCCACCTACTTACCATAGACTAAGTCATTTAAAAATTCATAACCTGTTATGACTCGATGAATGGATCACTTAACGATCTCAATCCAGTGGTAGGTATAGCCATCTACTTACAATAGAATAAGTCTATTCAAAATCTATAACTAGCTATAGATTGATTAATAGATTACCTAACGTTCTCAATGCAATAATTTGTATAGCCACCTACTTACCATAGAATAAGTCAATTAAAAATTCATTACCTGTTATAACTCGATGAGTAGATCACTTAACGTTCTCAATCCAATGGTAGGTATAGCCATC
>NW_017091534.1:0-462 GCF_001483705.2 Eufriesea mexicana
TCTAATCTAATACTCCCTGCTTTGATCTCGGAATGACAGAAATAGTAGCCACTGCGCGTTACATCGTGTTAGGTTACGTTTCGTTAGGTTAGGTTGGGATATCTTTGACTTTCGTGCTATACGCTTCCATTCTATGGACCTCTGCGCTCTACCTTCCTCTAGTATACTCTGCTTGATGATGGGGTGGCCAGCAATAGTGCTCCCGGCGCGTTAGGTTGCGTTATGTTACGTTTGGTAAGGTCAGGTTATGCTATGTTTGGCTATGGCTGCCTTCACTTTTGTGCTATGCACTGCCATTCATTGTATTTGTGCGCGATGCGGTCCTCCTGTATGTTCTGCTTGTCTATGTGGAGGGCAGCAATAGAGGTCTTGGCCCGTTGGGTTTAGTTATTCTACGTTAGGTAAGGTTAGGTTTGGTCAAGTTAGGTTAAGATACCTTTGACCATTTTGCTGTACTCTGCT
>NW_017091535.1:0-462 GCF_001483705.2 Eufriesea mexicana
CATATACGAACTCAAACTAACGTGCCGAGAACGCCATTGCTGCTTTCCCCAGGGCCGGGCAGGGCGTTTTAGAGCACAGTAGAGCGCGGGAATCCACCGAATATCAGTGTACAGCACAGAAGTTGGAGCTAACCTTGCTTAGCCTAACCCAACCTAACCGAACGGAACTTCACACAGCATAACGTGCGGGGACACTGTTGCTGGACTTCCTAGAAGTAAGCCGATGATATTAGCACGCTGTAGTGCTCAGTAATCCACATTATAGCAGACTATAGCACTAAAGTCAAAGCTATCCTCTCCTATCCTTACCGATCGTAACGTAACCGAATGTAGCCTATCACAACCTAACGTGCCGCGACCACTATTACAGCCCTCAAAGGAGCCAAGCAGAACACATTGGTGGAGAGTAGAGCGCAGAAATCCATAGAACCGCAGGGTACATCAGGAAAGTCATAACAACCC
>NW_017091536.1:0-462 GCF_001483705.2 Eufriesea mexicana
GCGCACAGCTGTCATCGAATGTGCTCTGCTTTGATCTGGCGGGCCAGAAATTGTGGTCGCGCCACGTTAGGTTAAGTTATGTTACGTTCGGTTAGGTTAGGCTTGGTTAGGCTTGGTCAGGATATCTTTGACTTTTGTGCTATTCACTGCAATGCGATCGATTTCTACGCTCTACTGTGTCCTAGCATGTAATGCTTGGCTCAGAGAAAGACAGCAATGGTGGTCTCGGGACATCATGTTTAGTTAGGCTACGTTTGGTTGTGTTAGGTTAGGTCAGGGTTGATTTTGGATTCTTTGACTTTTGTGCTTTGCACTGCAATGCCGCGTATTTGTGTAGTCAACTGAGCTCTAGTATATTCTGCTTGGCTCTGAGGATGTCTGTAATAGGGTTCTAGGTCGGTAAGGTGGAGCTAGTAACATTTGGTTATGTTACGTTTGATTAGGTTAGGATAGAATAACTAT
>NW_017091537.1:0-462 GCF_001483705.2 Eufriesea mexicana
TCTTCTGGGTCTCAAAGATAGGCCAGTTCGATTGAGATATCTTTGGAATGTTACACCAAAGAATAAGAAGTGCACAGTGTTCAAAGTTCCTAAAGACTCCATAGATCTTAGGATATAGAAAATCTCAGCTTGTTAAGGGTTCTTCTGAGTCCCAGAAACACCCCAATAGCAAATGGACAACTTGAGAATGCTAGACCAAGGTGCAGTTAGTGAACAGTGTCCAAAGTTTCTGAAGACTCCGTATATTTGGAGTCATCGAGAATCTCTGCCTGTCAAGAAGTCTTCTAGGTTACAGAAACCAGCCCAATCTCATAGAGACAAATTCAGAATGCTAGACCAAAGTACAGAAACCAAGGTGAGAAATGTTCAAAGTTCCTGAAGACTCCATGGAGCTTTGGCCATCGAGAAACTTAATCTGTTAAGGGATTCTCTACATCTCAAAGACACCTCAATTCGACATAG
>NW_017091538.1:0-462 GCF_001483705.2 Eufriesea mexicana
CCACTGTAACCTGAAAGTCACAAAACTGTACCATATACAAATAATAATAAAATGATTATTGAAATGCAAAAAATAAATTGCTATTGATATACAAACCCAGAGCTATTACGTCCATTTTTTCATTTTTTTTTTTTTAGCAAACACCGACAGAGGCACAAATAATGTCAATTGCACAAGATGGTTCTGTTGGTTTCTATCTGCAGACAACTTGCAAGGCATTTACTTTGATATTTCAGGTTGATGGTGCTGCCAACCATCATCCATACTGTTATTGGTTATCTTAGAGATATTATATAATTAAGACGTATACGTCATCTTACTAGAAAACTAAAATTACTTGGTAAAATGTAGATATATTAGCATATGACCTGCAAGTTACACGAGCTCATAGAGGATTAAAATCTGTTCCGTCGTGGAACAAGGAAGACCCGTTACGGTCTTCCAACAGCCAGGTCTTAGGGT
>NW_017091539.1:0-462 GCF_001483705.2 Eufriesea mexicana
AGAACATGATATGATAGGAGGTTGCTCGCCGAAACAGTTCCAGGAAATGACGTCATTTCCAAGAATTCTCGGTCAATGCTTTTGGAGCCTTGTCGCAAAAATTTCAACCAATTCTAAGATTTTGTATGAGGATAACATAACATAATAGGAGGTCGCTAATCATACTGCACACAGACTACTCATTAAAGGATATTTTAATTACTTTACCTACCTTACTTACCTTACTTTTCTTACTTGCTTACTTACCTGATTTCCCTTACGTCCCTTACTTCATTCTTCTTACTTCACATATTACTTTAATAGATATTGTCCACTCTTTATTTCCACAGTTCAAAGAGAACATTGAAAATTTACAAGAGATAGTACATATCTTAAACTTTGTGCGTAGCTCTTAGCTTGGTATCGTTTTCCAAAAACTGTTTTTTTTTTTTTTTTTTTTAGGAAACGATACCAATTACCAGG
>NW_017091540.1:0-462 GCF_001483705.2 Eufriesea mexicana
ACGCGACAACGATCGTGAAATAGCTTCCGATTTTTTCAGCTTTATCGTTGCGAGCTCTTTCGGCATATTTTTTTCTATTGCATCTTAATGTACCTATGGCATTGACTTGCATGGATTGCAATTTTTGAAACAGGTTTGGCGAAGAATACCGGTTATCAGTAAATTAGGTGTGTTCGAAATTAGCTATTGGTCTACACATAAACATGGTGACATTTTCGGAAGCATTGGTGATTGAATTTTTCACATTATTTTGGTCTGTGTATATTTTAAATTTCATACCATATTCTGATTTAGACTTGCACAACTTATAAAACTTTACTCCAAAACGTGTCCTCTTTGACGGATTGAACTGTTTATATGTCATTCGGCCGGTATATTTCATGAGAGATTCGTCTAATGACACATATTCGTCGGCAGTATAAATACTTATAAATTTTTCATTGAGGTAATCGATTATAACTC
>NW_017091541.1:0-462 GCF_001483705.2 Eufriesea mexicana
CGATGGATATTTGCGTTCTCATACCCGATAATGTATTCTGCTTGTCTCTGGGGATGCCAGCAGTCGTGGTCGCGACACGCTAGCTTGTGTTGCGTTACGTTTGGTTATATTAAGATTGGCTATGTTTGGAGGAGCTTTTTTGGACTTTAGTGCCCAACACTTCTCTTCGGTGGATTTCTGCGCTCTGATGTGCTCTAGCGCATTCTGGTTGCCTCTGGGGAGGCCAACGATGGTGGTCTCGGCACGTTAGGTTAAGTAAGGCTGCTTTTGTTTGTACTACGTTTGTATAGGTTAGGATAGGATAGCTTTGACTTTTGTGCTATACCCTTCTATTCGGTGTATTTATGCGCTCTACATTGCTCTACAATACTCAGCTCGACTCTCGGGATGCGAGCAGTAGACGTCCAGGCACGATAGGTTGCGCTTGGTTACGTTCGGCTGTGCTAGGATTTGCTACGTCAG
>NW_017091542.1:0-461 GCF_001483705.2 Eufriesea mexicana
ACCCATAATGAAGAAAGATCTTATTGGCGTGCTACATAAATTCTAATGTTATAAAATCTGTATGGAAAGTTCAATTCTATTGACATTTTCGACTAATATCGTGGCGAACCAGCTTTATCGCACAAATAAGCAGAAAAGGTCCTAATGGCGTGCTGTATCCATTGCAATGCTACAGAAGCTGTCTGGGGAGTTCAATTTTATCCACATTTTCGAGTAATATCGTGGCGAGCAAACTTACCCGCGTAGATAGGTGGAATAGATTCTATTGTCCCGCTATAGTCATTCTAATGCAATAAAATATGACTGGAAAGTTCAATTTTGTTGACATTTTCTAATAATAACCTGGTGAGTAAACTTTCTGGTATAAAGAAGTAGGAAAGACACTATTGGCGTGTTATAACCATTGCAATGCAATGGAGACTGACTGGATATACCAATTTTATTGACATTTTCGACTTATA
>NW_017091543.1:0-462 GCF_001483705.2 Eufriesea mexicana
ATCCATACATCCATTAATCCCACCATTCGTACTTCCATCCATCGATACTTCCATCCATCCGCACATACATACATATATAAATCCACATATCGGTTCATACGTACATTCGTGCAACCATACCTCAATCCATCCATACACCCATCCATCCATACAGCCATCCTTCCATACATCCATCCATCCATTCATCCAGCCAACAATCCATTCATCCATCCATACACCAATAAATACATCAGTACATACAACCACCCATCCATACATCCAAACGTCCATACATCCCTGCCTCTGTACATCCACCCAACAATCCATCCATCCATCCATACATCCATACATACATCAATACTTACATCCATACATACACCCACACATACATCCATACATGCATACATACATACATCCTTACATACATCCATACATACATCCATACATCCGTACATCCGTCCATCCATACCTCAATCCATCCAT
>NW_017091544.1:0-463 GCF_001483705.2 Eufriesea mexicana
TGTACATTGGACATATTCGTTCACTGATGATGTATATTCCAAAGTAGCTCCGGAATGACTTATGTGCACCACGGTCATGGCTAGTGTCATTTACCATTCACCGTACGGTAATTAATACGTCCCCCAATATAACACTCTAGCCGTCCGATTATTATGTTCAATGATGGTTAAAATTCTATAACAATGCTAAAATAATAATATGCTCTTCCACAGACCCACGAGAAATTGACAGTTGTCAACACTATACAGAGAACAGCCCAAATCACAGTAATGCAGGCGTTGGACTACTTTGTTCACTGACGACGTAAATTCAACAGAGATTCTAGTGTACCTCATGATGCCACGGTTACGGCAAGAGATATATATAACTCGCAGTACAGTAGTTAGTACATATGAGCGTGGTTGCCGTGGGATTGTGTAGTTGACTGAAGATGTATATTCTACAGCAATTGCAGAATGGAAG
>NW_017091545.1:0-463 GCF_001483705.2 Eufriesea mexicana
ATACCAGAGCACAGTAGAGCGCACAAGTCCACCGCACTCCAGTGTACTGCACAGAAGTCAAAGATATCCTGGACTTGCTCGCGCAAACCAACAGGACGAAACGTAACACAACCAAAGCAAACGCACCGCGGCCACTAATTCTGGCCTCCGCAGAGCCCAGCAGAATATACTAGGGCTTAGTAGGGTGCAGAAATCCAAAGCCTAAAACTGTATACCACAAAAGTCTAAGGAATCCAGTCCTTACACAAGGCATAGTAGCCAAACCAGATGTAGCGAAGCTGAACCTATCGTGCCGACACCGCTATTGTTGTCCTTCTCAGAGCCAAGCAGAGCGTATTAGAGTACAGTAGGGCGCAGAAGTCCGCCACATCGCAGTGTAAATCACAAAAGTCAAGGATACCCTAACCCAACCTGACCTAAACTAACCATGGCGAACGTAACGTAACTCAACGTAACGTGCCTA
>NW_017091546.1:0-463 GCF_001483705.2 Eufriesea mexicana
GAAGTTGCTTTTTATGACTGTCGTTTTCTTTATCACTGATTTTTTACATTTGAATTTGGTACACTGTTTGGACTGTTTCATAATTATATTGTATATTTCATTTCCACAACACCTGTCCTTTGCAGTCTCTTGATTTTCGAAATTACAAAATACAATATTATTAAACGTAATTAATCAATGTATAAGTAATAAAATAAATGGAGTACAAACATTTTTCATATCCACTGTATTTCACGCATGATTTGCAGTAAAAGTAGAAAAAGTGGTGATTCCATATCTCACGGTAGTAGTGGCCATTTTAGTATCCACAGTCGAGATCAAATCCGGACAGTTGCGTGGGAAGGTGACTTCCCCGAATTCAATTGAAGCAAAACAGATGACCGTGATCACCGGAAACAATCGAACCAGATCGGTGTCGCGTTTAACTCAGTCGGCACAGTTTCAAGTTCATTCCGAGATCCCG
>NW_017091547.1:0-463 GCF_001483705.2 Eufriesea mexicana
TGGAAGAATAAGTATTATTGAGTTGGGGCACAATCTTTTTGCCAAAGAGGTTGCACATTTTTGGTAAATTTGGATGAATATGGGGAAACTGGATGTTGAGATTATGTGTGTGCTAGTATGGTAATTTTATGCAATTTAGTATCGTTACGTGTTAATATGGCGGTGTATGTATTTTGTCAGATTCCTTTTATTTCCTTTTTCTAATAATCAATTTTAGAATTGGACAGAAATATAATACATTTTCCTGAAATGTATGTTGTATATTGTATATACTACACTAGATTTATTCAGATAGAATTTATTATTAATGAATATATATTTGTATACTATATCTTCATTTATAATTTTTATAAAATCATTGTAAAGATTTGTATATATGTATATATCAATTTTGTAAATTTATTACAATATTTATATGTTACATATATTTGTTATACATATTATACATATATTACATAAATGT
>NW_017091548.1:0-462 GCF_001483705.2 Eufriesea mexicana
TATTAGTAGATAATGTTAATAAAATTGGATTTTCCATCCAGATTATATATCATTGCAATGGCTTTAGCAGGCCAATAGTATCTTTCCTCCTCATTTATGTTATAAAGATAGCTCACCAAGGCATTAGTCGCACTTGTCAATATAATTATGTTTTCAATCCAGATTCTGTTGCGCTGCTGCGGCTATAGCACGGAAA
Source organism: Eufriesea mexicana (assembly GCF_001483705.2). Lineage (NCBI taxonomy): Eukaryota > Metazoa > Arthropoda > Insecta > Hymenoptera > Apidae > Eufriesea > Eufriesea mexicana. Next base: position 197 of record NW_017091548.1, read on the forward strand.
TGGAATTTTTCCTCCTTATTTACGCAAGAAATTTAGCTCATCGCGACAATAGTCGTATCGGCGAATTAAATTCAAATTTCCAGACATATTCTATAGCATTGCAATGATTATAGCACGCCAATAGAATCTTTCTTTCTTATTTATGCAAGAAAGTTCCCTCAACACGATATTATTCGAAAATGTCAATAAAATTGAATTTTTCGGCCTGTTTCTGTAGCACTGCAACGGGTATAGCTCGCAAATAGTATCTCTCCTCCTTATTTATG
>NW_017091549.1:0-463 GCF_001483705.2 Eufriesea mexicana
ATTTGAGATATTAATTAACAATGATCTCTAGAATTTGATTAAATGGCGACTGAGAGTAGCCTCGCGAGTGCAAAGGGTGCGAGTGCAACTTCCTAACCTCCTAAACGTCGGTAAAATAAAACTTTCGGTACGAGCGCCGAATATATCCGGCATCCATTTGTGTAGAATTTTATATAAATATCTTTTAACATTAAAGCTACGAACAATACTTGTTGGAAAGTGTTATTAACCACAGTTCTTATTTAACGCTTAAGAAAATCTTCATACAAAAGAGGACTGACCATGTGCTATGTGCACTTTTTCGGCTCGGGAGTGTTACATACAATTTTTGTTGAAAGTATCTTAAGCTTGGTGCGTAGCTCTTAGCTTGGAATCGTTTCCCAAAAATTGTTTTCTGGGTAACGATACCAATTACCAGATCTCACCACGTGGAGGTGGCTACGCATCGAGACCCGGACATGCG
>NW_017091550.1:0-463 GCF_001483705.2 Eufriesea mexicana
ACAGCGCAAAAGTCGATGCCATCCTCTCCTACGCTAACCAAACGAAGCCTGAATGAAACTAACGTGCCGGGACCACTATTACTGACATCACAGAGTCGAGCAGGGTATAATAGAGCAATGTAGCGCGTAGAAATGCGTCGAATATCGGTGTGTACCACGAAATTCGGATCATTCCGGACCTAACCTAGACTAACGTAACCTAACAGAACGTAGCCTAACTCAAACTCTCGAGCCATGGCCACCATTAGTTGCCACTCCAGTGCCGAGCAGAGTACAGTAGAGCAATGCAGAGCGCAGAAATCCACGGAATAGCAGTGTATAGCACAAAAGTCAAAGCTACCATATCGTAAACCGATCAAAGCCTAGTAAAACGAAACTTAACCTGACCTAACCTAACGTGCCGCGACCACTACTACTGGCCACCCCAGAGCCTAGTAGAATATAATAGTGGAGAACAGGACGC
>NW_017091551.1:0-463 GCF_001483705.2 Eufriesea mexicana
AGATGTTAGATTTGTAGGGGTCCCCCCACAAGGTTTCCATAAATGACTATTTTTCTTATTGCTAAATTATTCAAAGGTGTACTTTATGGTCCCAATCCTGATTCAGTTTAAAACCACTGATCTATATACCTCTAGGGAGTAGAATTGACAGGGACTAGAAAATGTTAGGTTTGTAGGCGTCCCCCCACGCGGTTTCTATGGTGATGAGGATCTTGGTTGTTTCTGTGGTTCCTACGGTGTTGCCTGTTGTACGATATCCCTTTGGTCGTTGTGCCATGATAGGGTAGTAGGTAGAAGGATGTCAGGAAAAGGAAGGGATGCGTTTCGTCTCGGGTCCTACCTTAGACTGAGACACTATTGGAAGGTCGGGAAGTTATATATATATAAAAAGCGGAGGTTTTCCGAGGACTTGCAAGAAAGCCCTGGAACCTCCTTGAAGTTGAGATCCATCTAGTGACAAGGG
>NW_017091552.1:0-463 GCF_001483705.2 Eufriesea mexicana
TCGTACGGGCCTTCGTTTTCGAGAAAATCGAGTTTGAAGATTCCTTGGGTGCCCGTGCACTAAATACAGTCTGCTCCGCTAGGGCGCACTACTGCTCGTACTGGGGAACGATATTGGCCAGAGTGCGATATAATTGTAACGGATAGTAATCCGTAAGTTTCGATACCCGATTTATTTTAATAGTTAACAGATATCGAAAATGTCGTCTTTGGTGTTACAGGTGAATTTTTACTCGACGAATTAATGACGCATGAAGTGGACGTATTTCTCTGGAATTTTCGAACTGGATTTCTTCAAAAATTGAGCTCCGTATGAAAAAATTTTATTCTACATTTTCGACTCAATTTTAAGCGAGGAATTATGTCCTGGTTGGTTACACCACGATTTTACGAACACCCTGTAAATAATTTCGCTGGAGTCTGTTTCCTCGTGTATTTAGTACTCATATGTTATACTACTTGAT
>NW_017091553.1:0-463 GCF_001483705.2 Eufriesea mexicana
TTATCTACGTTATGTTCGGCAAGGTTGGGTTTGCTTAAGATTAGTAAGGATAGCTGTAGCGTTTGTGCGGTACGCTGCTGTTCGGTGGATTTCTGAGATCTACTGCGCTCTGGTATGTCCTCCTTGGCTCTATGGAGGCCAGCAATTTCGGTCGCGTCACGCTTGTTTCTGTCATTTTATGCTCGTTCATGTTACGATTGGATAGGTTATGAGAGGGTGGCTTTGACTTTGGTGCTATTGTCTGATATTAGGTGGTTTCCTTCGCCCCACAGTGCTCTGCCATTTTCAGCTTGGCTACGGGAACGCCAACAATAGTGGGCTCGCCTCGTTGTGTTGAGTCAGGTTACGCTCGGTTAGGTTGAGTTATGATAAGCTTGGTAGGGATAGCTTTAACTTTTTTTGCTGTACAATGCAATTCGGTGGACTTCTGACATCTACTATTCTCTAGTATGTCCAGCTTGTC
>NW_017091554.1:0-463 GCF_001483705.2 Eufriesea mexicana
TTTCAGGTTACTGCTGGTTATGTCACATTTGGCTATGTTATGCAACGGTGGCTACGACTTTTGTGCTATACACCGCTATTCGGCGGACATCAGCGTTCCAATGTGCTCTAGTAAATTATGCTTGGATATGGGGTGGCCAGCAGTGGCGCTCTCGGCTCGAAAAGCTGATTTAGGTTGCGTTTGGTTGTGTTACATTTGGTCAGGTTAGGAGAGTGTAGCTTTGACTTTTGCGCTCTACGTTGTCATTCCGTGGATTCCTGCACAATAATGTGCTGTAATATGCTCCGCTTGTCTCTGGGGAAGCCGGCAACTATCGTCTCGGTACGTTAGGTAGAGTTAGGCCATGTTTTTTTAATTTATGCTAGGTTAGGTTAGGTTAGCTATGACTTTTGCGCTGTAGACTGATATTCGGGCGATATCTGAGCTCTGCATTGCTCTATTAGCTTCTGCTTGTCTCTGGGGC
>NW_017091555.1:0-463 GCF_001483705.2 Eufriesea mexicana
CTAACCAAACGTAGCATAACAGAACATATCGTGCGGCGATCACTACTGCTGGTACACCAGAGCAAGCAGAAGACGGTAGAACGCAGTCGGTCACGGAAATCCACCGAGTAACAGAAAACAGCACGAAAGTCAACGCTCTGCTAACCGAACTTAGCCCCACCTATCATAACCAAACATAGTCTAACTCAAAGAAACTAGCCACCACCAATATTGCCGGCCTCCCCAGAGCCCAGCAGAACATACTGGAGGGCAGAAGGGAGCAGAATTCCACCGAAAGGCAGGGAATGGATCGAAAGTTTAAGATACTCAGTCCTAACATATCCAAACATATCACATGCAAAGCGTAGCCTAACAGAACCTAACGGGCCGAGACCACTATTTCTTGCCACCCCAAGGCCATGCAGAATTTACTAGAGTACAGCAGAGTGCGTATGTCCACCGCGTTGCAGTGAATAGCAAAAGG
>NW_017091556.1:0-463 GCF_001483705.2 Eufriesea mexicana
TGACCTGACCTGACCTGACTTGACATGACCTGAGCTGTCCTGACCTGACCAGACCTGACCTAATCTAACCAAACCTAACCAAACCTAACCTAACCTAACCTATCCTATCCTAACTTTGTAAAACCTATCCGAGCCAAACCTACACAAGCTTTAGCAAACCTAACATAACCAAACCCAACCTACCCATACTTTTCCTAACCTAACATAACGAAACCTAACCTAACATGACCAAACCTAACCTAGCTAACCGAGCTTAACCTAACCGAACGTAACCAAACCCAACCTATCCTAACCTAATCTAATCAAACCTAACCTAAGATCACCTATCCTAGCCAAACCTATCGTAAGCTAACCTAACCTAACCAAACCTAACGTAACCTAACCTGACCTGACCTGACCTGACCTGTCCTGTCCTGACCTGACTTCACCTGACCTTACCTGTCCTGACATGGCCTGGCCTGAA
>NW_017091557.1:0-463 GCF_001483705.2 Eufriesea mexicana
AAAGGACTTAAAACTATAATATATTCTCTAGGTATCAACGTTCGAGCATTTCAATTTTTTTGAAAATTAACGAAATGGCAGTTATTTATAGTTGATGTATCGAATTTTTACGAAAAATTTCGTCGTCTTGTGTTAATAACTTTTGAAATTGTTAATAATATTTAAAAAATGGAAAGTCAATGCCTAGTAAATGTTATGATAAAGATATATGCAAAATTTCGTAATAATTGGTCGATTAGACCGCGAGATATCTCGCATACCGTTTTCAGAAACACAGTTTCGAGAAAAACGCGTTTAAAGTTTCGGAACGTAATTTTTCATACGTATCCCTAGGGGCGATTCGATCTTTTTTAGAGTTTTTAAACGATCGTCTATTAAGGGTTTTAATCATTTTCTTGCCGAGTATGACGCTCAGTGCACACTATGATTAAATTCATAGTGTTCGTATTTCATAAGACACTGG
>NW_017091558.1:0-464 GCF_001483705.2 Eufriesea mexicana
TCTCTCTATTAATTAGTCATTTTCGTTTATCTTTCTTAATTTTTCAGATTGCGTCTACTCATACAGTATAGAAAAATATTTTATTGAATAAAAATATGTGCCCTCTCCACCTCTCCCTCCTTCTCATCCTCTTCCCCCTATTCATTTATTTATTTTATTAGTTATTTATTTTTCTAGTCGAGCCCTTCCTCTTTCAAGACAAAGGTTGTATAGTTTTCGTGAATTTCTATAAATAAGCGATAAGCGCGGTAGATTAAGTTTCATTTGTAACCTTTTATACGTTTTCGTTTCTTTCTTGTATATATCATATTGTAATTATAATCGGCACATTAAACGTATGTTAAAAAACGAGAATAAAAGAAAAAAAGCAACACATTGATCACCCGTTACATACGCTCGTCGGGGTTTGTTTACAGAAAGAAACGAAAAGCGATCCTTTGAAACCTATCCGCGGCACACGTACA
>NW_017091559.1:0-464 GCF_001483705.2 Eufriesea mexicana
TTATATTTTATATTTCTTGATGGTGTGAAATAGACGAAGGCTCGAGGTTTTCTTGCTGTACACGGTGAACTGCCAAAGAGGAGTGTCCCTTCGAACCTTTTGACAAGGTTTCTATAAGCTCTATGACACCAGTGCGTCATTCAACCTAGCTTCGAGGAAAATTGATGGTTCCTCGAAACAAAGATAGATCCCGATGCAGGGTGACGCCATCCAAATAAAGATTCCTCTCCAATTAGCGCGAATAATTACGTATAGTTATGGAAAGTCTCGCGAAGATATAACACCGTGGAATTGTATTGTGCAGAATGTTCTTTATTCGTGTCCTGGTGCAGATATATATATATGTGGAATTGTATATTAGGGAAGGGATACGTTTTGGGGAAATATTGATTGACTCAGGATTGGCTATCGATGGACTTTGCTTTGTTTCCAATGACTTGTCTCAGGTTTGGGATTTGCATGTG
>NW_017091560.1:0-463 GCF_001483705.2 Eufriesea mexicana
GCCAATCGTACCCTATCTCAACCTAACGTGCCGAGACCATTATTACTGGCGTCTACGGAGCCAAGCACAACATGCTAGAGCACGGTAGAGCATAGAAGTACAACAAACGTCAGTGTATACCACGAAAGTGGAGTCTATACAAACCTAACCAAAGCCAACGTAACGTAACCAAACGCAGCCTAACTCAACCTAGCGGGCCACGCCCGACCATTGATGGCCTCTCCAGAGCCGAGTGAAGTATAGTAGAGCAACGAAGAGCGCGGATATCCACCGAATAGAAGTGTATAGCACAAAGGTCAAAGCTATCCCGTCCTAACCAAACCAAACGTGATCTAACACTTCCTATCGTGTCATGGCCACAATTGCCGGCCTCCCCAGAGCCAAGCAGGATATACTATAGCACAATAGAGTGCAGTGTCCCACAGTATTGCTTTCTATAGCATTAAAGTTAATGCTATCCTAT
>NW_017091561.1:0-464 GCF_001483705.2 Eufriesea mexicana
TCACTCGGCCAGAGTGGCTAGGCACAATGCTATTGCAGCATACATCAAACGTGCTCCTGAGAAAGAACATCAGCATGTTGATGAGGAGCCGCATTTCAAGACTGGAAGCGGTCTCAGGAAACCAGACCTAGTAGCTCGGCGTGCCGAGTATGCCGTCACGCAACAGGCATGGAAAAGAAACCCATGTAAATGCCTTAGAAACATCCTAAAAGGCAAATGCTTGTCAAAAACACCGGACAAGGACGCAATGGTTCCATTCTGGAAGACAACGATGGCAAGCGGGAGTAGCGAATCCCCTTGCATCGAAACGAAAAGAGCGACGATGCCGGAACTGTGGGATGTGATCGTGCCTCGCGGGATTGCTAAGGCCTTCCCTGACCTCTCGACCAGTCAGGGTCCGGATGGCCTAACATCTAGGCAACTGCGTGCGGTCCCATTGCACGTACTAGCGAGGATTTTTAACC
>NW_017091562.1:0-464 GCF_001483705.2 Eufriesea mexicana
ATTAAATTAAATAATTATTGTTATTAGTAATTTGTAATGTTATTTCAATAATTATTCACGTGGCATAAATATAAAGATAAAATGATTTACTAAAAAATATTAAAAATGAAAGAATGTAAAATTTATCAAAATATCAACAGTTTAAAAACTATTACAAGTGTCGAAAGATACTGAAAATGCAAAAATGAAAAATTTTTTGGAGACTTTAAGATGGCGATTTTCAAACAATATGTCATGATAATTTTTATTATAAGGTATCCCAAAAATTTTTAGATATGCTAACAGAATTTTAAAAATATTGTGATATCTAATTATTTCTTCAAGGGTACTGATCTTTTCTCTTTTATTTTTAGATTATCAAATATTGGGTGCCCCAAAATTCACGCAAGAAGTAGTTTTCATACAAAACACAGGTTTTTGATTAAAATTGTAAATATTGCTCAACAACAAAAACGCGTTGTTAT
>NW_017091563.1:0-464 GCF_001483705.2 Eufriesea mexicana
GTTTGGATAGGTTAGGTTAGTATGGTTATGTTAGGGAATCTTTGTCTTTTGTGCTATACATTGCTATTTGGTGACTATCAGCGCTCTACTCTGCTCTACTATACTCTGCTGAACTCTGGGGAGGCCAGCAATAACTGTCGTGGCACGTTTTGTTGAGTTAGGTTAGGTTTGGTTTGGTTAGGTTAGGTAAGGTTCGGTTATGATATCCTATACTTCTCTGTTTTACACTTCAATGCGGCGAATTTCTGCGTTCTACTGTGCTCGAATATACTGCGCTTGGCTCTGGGGAGGCAAGCAATAGTGGCCCCTGGACGTTAGGCTGTGATAGGCTACGTTTGTCAAGGTTGGGTTACGTTGGCATTCTTTATCATAGCTTTAACTTTTACCTGCTGCATACTGTCCTCCTATAGGCCTCTGCGCAGCAATGTGCTCTATCGCTCTCTGCTGGCTCTGGGGACGCCAGG
>NW_017091564.1:0-464 GCF_001483705.2 Eufriesea mexicana
AGTCGATAATCAGGAAAAGATATTATTTCGTTCTTGATTTTGTAGTAGACATGATCGTTAGTCACTACTAGATTTACTCAACGAATGAATAACTTTCTGTACCACTTCATTGACTTTCTAGCAATTTGAGTTTGAGAATAGCAGGCCGTCAATATTGGCGATACCCAAGCTTTTATTGTAACTGTTACGTACCTATATAAAATATCGATATATTTTTCAAATTCCCGAAACTAACACGTATATTTATATATTTTTTTTATGGAATCGACCGTTTTCGTGTTCAAAAACCACGTAGGACACTAGGTGCGTATTCGCGACGAGCCCCCCCGCTTCAGCAAAGCTCACGCCATGGTGGTGATACGATGCCTGTTCACCAGGAGAAGGGGCCTAACACGCACTTATGTCACACCAAATTCAACGAACAGAAAGTTTTTAATTTTCCGGACGTAACACAATCAACGATA
>NW_017091565.1:0-464 GCF_001483705.2 Eufriesea mexicana
GTGACTATAGAGCCCCGTATCCTATGTAGATGGCGTCTCGTGGCCGGTGACTATATAGTCACCCATCCTACGTAGATGGCGTCTCGTGGCCGGTGACTATAGTCACCCGTCGTGTATAAATTGCGTCTTATAGTCACCCGTCGTGTGTAGATGGCGTCTCGTGGCCGGTGACCATATAGTCACGCATCCTACGTAGATGGCGTCTCGTGGCCGGTGACTATATAGTCACCCATCCTATGTAAATGGCGTCTCGTGACCGGTGACTATAGTCACCCATCGTCTGTAGACGGCGTCTTATAGTCAGTGATTATAGTCACCCTTCGTGTATAAATGGCGTCTCATGGCCAGTGACTGTAGTCACCCGTCGTGTGTAGATGGCGTCTTATAGCCGGTGACTATTTTCAGCCGTAGTAGCGAAAGGGTTAAAACTCGTTTGTGCCACCCCACAGTAATAAACAAAAAAT
>NW_017091566.1:0-463 GCF_001483705.2 Eufriesea mexicana
CATAACCAAGCGAAACCCAACTCTACCTAACGTGCCAATACCGCTATTGTTGTCCACCCCAGACCTAAGTTGGTCATACTAGAGCAAAGTAGAGCCCAGGAATCCACCGCATAACAGTATATAACACAAAAGGCAAAGCCATCCAAATCAAACGTGGCATAAACTCTCCTAGCCAAACTTAACCCGGCACAAACTTACGTGCCTGTGCCACTTTGCTGACCTACCCAGAGCAAACCAGGACACATTAGAGCACAGTAGAGCGCAGAAATCCACCGGAAAGCATTGTATAGCGCAGGAGTCAAAGCTATCCAAACCTAACCCAAACAAGCGTAACCTAGACGAACGTAACATAACGTCAACTAACGTGCCAGGACCACTATTTCTGTCCATCCCAAAGCCGAGCAGAGCATATTAGGGCACATATGTGCGCAGAAATCCTCCGAATTGCAGTGTACATCACAAA
>NW_017091567.1:0-464 GCF_001483705.2 Eufriesea mexicana
TCGTTTACAATTATCGTGTATATGTGAAGCTTTCAAAGTGAATAAAAAGTACCTAAGCATATAACCATTGTAGTTTCGTTTTCTTTTTACCAAGAACAAAATCACTCATCTTCATCTGTGACCTCATGTTCGACTATAATTAATTCATCAACTGTTACAATTGCATCGTAAAGGAACAGCCTTAGCGAGCTTTCTAATATAATTGTGGATATGAATTCGTTTGGTGATTATTGTATAGAGTGTTTGAACTATTGCCGTAGATACTAATGGTTTATATACAGGAATAATTAATAATTCAAGTTCATGAATTAGTTATAGAAATTTTGAATTTTTCCTAACAGAAATATATTTATATTTGCTTCATTGATAGTAAAAAAGATAAGAAGCATCGTTTGATATTTCACATCGATAATTTAGCATATAGCTATTTCAAAGATGCAACATTTTCCCGCTACAAAAATATC
>NW_017091568.1:0-464 GCF_001483705.2 Eufriesea mexicana
AATAAATTCAAAAATTGACAATGTTTTATTCAGAATAAGTCGTGAATGTAAGTTGCGAATAAGAATTTAGTATCACCATCATGCTCAGATTCTCGTAAATATATCATGGTGCAAGGACTTAAGAGAGCACTAGTAGATAATTAGCACTAATTCGTATATTAAACCTGCCAAAGTTAAAATCCAAAACTATTTCCAAACCTTCTACTTTAAATTCTCCCTTGAAGCGATCACTGCTTTGTTCACATGACTGAGTGATATTGCGTCTAATATAAGTTACATTAAATTTCCTATACCTTCCAAATTCCTCTTTCCTTTTCTCATTCGTTGGTCAATTAACCTGTGCTAGGTTCAGCGTTAAATATCAAATGTCGATGCGTGAAATGCCGGCATGATATCATTCCACGCGTTAATTAATACCCGATACCTCGTACACCGCTTTATGAAATTTCGTCGAATTTTCAGCA
>NW_017091569.1:0-464 GCF_001483705.2 Eufriesea mexicana
GGCGATGGAGAATGTAGTTCAAAGCTTGTTCATTGAGTACTAATTTATTGACTGAATTAAGGGGTTGTGGATATTGTGATGTCAAAGGAGATATAATCAACTCGTTCGGAAAACGCATAGAGGATCAGCGAGCGGTTTAATGGAATGGGACGAAGGAAGTGGAGGCTAGAAGACGAGGCTGAAGGGAAGGTGCTCGGATGAAAAGGGATGAATGCGTGCAGCCTCTGCCTCACCACACTTTCGCTCTTTTCTGCACTATTTTCTTTGGATTATCAGGTATGAGGAGTACGGATTCTTTTCTACAGAGCCGAGTGCAAGGAGATAAAGTGTACTTCCTAAACTGTAGTTCCTAAGTAGATCGGGAAGGATTGAGCTTGGAAGGAGGTATGGTGTTAGCGATTAGTTTGAGAGCTTGTGGCGCTTTGGTTATTGAGGACGAGTAATATAAGTATTACGCAATGATG
>NW_017091570.1:0-464 GCF_001483705.2 Eufriesea mexicana
CGCAATCTTGTAGGTGAATAGTTGCGACTATAATGATATATATTCTTGAACTGCATGACGAAATCAACAAACCTGCAGTTTTAACTAAATTGGTGACCCGAAGGACTTACACTCTTCTTGTAAGAGAGAATTTATATTTCATGCATTGACTTAAGCGGTTAGAGGTACATGAATGTTGTTGGAGAAATAATATAAAAAGCGAATTTATATAAAACTATTTTTCGAAAATCATTTTGTTATTTTGTTGAAATATATTTCGTTTTGTTTCATTATGTTTGTGTTTGGCGTAAAATAATGGAGGATAGATATGAATTAATGGTGATTTTGTAGGAGGTTGTAACTGGTTTTAAATATTTTTGTTTAGATATATGTTAGATGTTATTTATTACAGTGTTACATGTTGAAGTTATAATCGAAAAATTTATTACTCTGAAAGATACAAGTATAAATATTCAACGAGTGAT
>NW_017091571.1:0-464 GCF_001483705.2 Eufriesea mexicana
CGCTCTCGTCTCTCGCGTAAAAGTATGCTAGTATTGGTGGAGAGTATTATAAATCGTAATAATTGTATTATTGATCAATAATACAAGTGATTGGTGGAGAGTGATTGTAGATGGAGGAAAAATAAAGTTTTTGATTGGACAAGGAGTCTCAGCAGGACTTTGTTTTAGAAGAGGGAAACTATCAGGGTAGTTTCCCTTTGGTATTGTTAGTTTTAAGATTTATGGGTATGTCTGTTTAGCATTTTAGCGGATTATCATACGTGCGTCCCGTCTGTTGGATCTGATCCCAAGTGTTGCTGTTCATAGTCCTTGTCTTTGATTTATAATTTCTTAATTCTCAAGAAGAACGATAAGGCAGGTCTTCCATGTATTATTGCCGTCGCAACAACCACAGTTTTTACCATTTCCTCTTTTCACAAATTCGTACTCCGTGTATTTGACAACCCACCTAACATGGGAACAAA
>NW_017091572.1:0-464 GCF_001483705.2 Eufriesea mexicana
GGAGGGCGGCAATGGTTGTTGCGGCAGTTTAGATTGAATTAGGTTACGTCTGGTTATGTCACGTTTAGATAGGTTAGGTTAGTATATCTTTGCCTTTTCTGCCTTACACTGCAATGCGGCAGAATTCTGCGCTCTACTGTGCCCTAGTTAATTCTACTTGGCTCTGCGGAGGTCAGAAGTTGCGGTATATGCCCATTTGGCTTAATTAGGTTGCGTTCAGTTATGTTATGGTTGCTTAGGTTAGGCTAGGATAGACTTGACATCTGCGCTGTGCACTCCTCTTCTGCGGATGTCTGCGCTCTTCTGTGATCTAATATGATCCGCTTTGCTCTGCGGAGGCCAGAAATAGTGGCCGCGGCGCGTTAGGCTGAGTTAGGTTACGTTCGATTGGGGTAGATTTGTTTGGGTTTCGTTATGATATATTTCACTTTTCCGCTATACATTGAGATGCGGTGCATTTCTGT
>NW_017091573.1:0-464 GCF_001483705.2 Eufriesea mexicana
ATTAGCCGAAAATGTGAATAAAATTGTATTTTCCAACCACACTCTATATCATTGCAATGTCTATATCATGCCAATAGAATCTGAACCCCTTATTGATGCAAGAAATATAGCTCACCACGATATTACTCGAAACTGTCAATAAAACTGAATCCGCCAGGTACATTCTATATCATTGCAATGTTCATAGCACACCAAACGTATCTTTCCTCCTTATTTCTGCAAGAAGGGCAGCGCACCACAATATTATTCGAAAATGTCAATGAACTAATTTTTCCGGCGAGATTCTATAGCATTGCAATGGTTATAGCATACCAATATAACCTTTGCACCTTATATATGCGAGAAAGCTAACTCACAACGATATTAGCAGAAAATGTCAATAAAATTGAATTCCCCAGCCTGATTCTGCAGCATTGCATTGGATATAGCACGCCAATAGATTCTTTCCACCTTGTTTATGCAAG
>NW_017091574.1:0-464 GCF_001483705.2 Eufriesea mexicana
TAAAATATATTTGATATAAAAATTTATATAATATTCTCAAAATAACTCCTTATACATATATATATAATATTACTCTCAACAAATTAATAAATATATGCTAAGAGAGTTTCAAAATAAACATCAAATTAATACTATACTAAAATAAAATACATTTGATATAAAGATTTGTATAATTATATATTATTATACTAAGATAAACTTAAAATTAATACCAAAGTACCAGTAACACATATTATACAATTTATATAAACTGTGAATTATTATATACCTATTAGAACCCAGTATTTAATTTTTGGAAAAAATTTCGTTGCAAAATAAAATAGTACACAATATTTTTAATAAGAATTCTTATAATATTACCCTCAACAAACTAATAATTATATACTAAGGTAACCTCAAAATAAATATCAAATTAATATTATAATAAAATAAAATAAATTTGAATAAATATATACTAAGGTAGC
>NW_017091575.1:0-465 GCF_001483705.2 Eufriesea mexicana
TTTAATCATAATATACTGTTGGTAATTGTTTAGATAAATTTTTTAATTCATTAATTTATTAATTTATTAATTTAATCAACTAGCTATAACGATATCCATTTATATATCTAATATAAAATGATTACACAGTATTAAGACTCGTGATTGGTAACGAAAGTGATCTGCAACAGATGTTCTTAACACATTTTCTCATCCAACTTCAACAGATCGAGGACCTCGCGAATATTCTAGTATTTTTACAAAACCACAGCACGTAGGACTTACACCCTAGCCGAGCACATGCCAAGGAAACCTTCACTCTTTCTGCTAACGAATTCCTTTTGCCCGTGGACTTGCTCCTTTTCGGGGCCATGTTAACATGCCTGTCGCTTCTTTGACAGCTTCCATGAGCAACTCGCAGCCGTTGGAATTGAACAGTCACAGGCTCAAAGGACGCTGGACACAGGCCATGGAAGATACTACCTC
>NW_017091576.1:0-465 GCF_001483705.2 Eufriesea mexicana
GCTGGACAGCTACCGAAGCCTTCCAGGAGTAACTTGGAATAGGAACTGGGTTAAGAATCGTTAAAAATTTCCTCAAAACATTCGAATAACATCGATATCCATAACCACCAAACCAATTCCACCTTCAACAGTACAGTACACCTCTTTCTTCCACCTAACTTACTTCCTAATCCACATATAAATATTACCAATAGCCCCAAAATGACCATTTCTGTGCTAGTAATCGGTTCAGAGTGTCACTGTGAAACATCCGGTACCTATTTCTCGGTTCCTCTCCAAGCTCCCATGTAAATTATAGCGAAAATGAATACTTACTTGGAATACAACAATCTTGTAGCATTAATGCTAGATTAATCCTATGTTGACAGAGAACAAAAGTTCACCGTTCTCAGCGCACATCGTAACTCAATTCCTGCCCTATAGTACGACCAGTGCGTATCCAAGTTTGCCATAATCAAGGGGTTA
>NW_017091577.1:0-465 GCF_001483705.2 Eufriesea mexicana
AGTGATTAAAGTAGTCCAACAACAGCATTACTGTGGTGATGGCTGTTCTCGGCACTGTGCTGTTAATTGCTAATGATTCGAAGGACGGGGGATTTGCATCTTGTTAATATATTACTATTATAGAATTAAAACCATAATTGAACAGATTAATCCATCTGCTACCATGCTGTATTCGTGGATGCAATAAGCACCGTAGTGTCACCTGGAAGTGTCTCAAGACATAACCGTACCATGCATTGAATATTCCATTATTGCTGTGAAATTAATATCAGCAGTGACGAAACAAATCCATCGGCTACAGTTCTGTGATGATGCCTGCACTCAGTACTCTGTTGTCAATTTTTAATATTTCGAGGGACAATGTGCCTGTATTTTGTCATTCTAGTATTGCTATAGAATATACATCGTCACTGAATATACTAATCGAACGGCTGGCGTGCTATATTGGTGGATGTATTTCGTACC
>NW_017091578.1:0-465 GCF_001483705.2 Eufriesea mexicana
CAAACGTAACATAAAACAACCCAACGTGCGAGACCACTATTGCTACCCTCCCCAGAGCCAAGCAGCATATATTAAAGGAGAGCGGATCGCATAAATCCATGGAATGGCAGTTCAAAGCAGAAAGGTCAATTCTATCCGAACCTTACCGAAACAAGCGTAACCTAACCAAACATAGCCTATCTCAAAGTATCGTGCCAAGACCACAACTGCTGCCCGCCAGGCCGAAGCAGAATGGAGTAGAGCAGAGTAGAGCGCAGTGAGCCACTGAATAACAGTGTTTAGTACGAAAGTCAAAGCTATCCTTACCGAACTTAAAGTAACCTGACCTAGCCATATGTAAACTATCTCAAACTAACGTACCGCGGCCACAGCTGCTGGCTTCCACGGAGCCATGGAGAATACAGTAGAGCACAGTGGATCACCGTAATCCACCGAATAACAGAGAAGAGCACGGAAGTCAAAGCT
>NW_017091579.1:0-465 GCF_001483705.2 Eufriesea mexicana
TTTGGTTCTGCATTAAATTTTCTAATTTCTCATTTATCAAAATAAAACTGTGATCATTTCGAAATATTTCCTCGCCACAGATTTCTAAAAGAGCAAAACGGATTCGTCGTCAATAACAGCACAATGTATCGTGCGCACTGTAACGAGTAAATAAGGATTGCCCCACTTCAACGTCGTGTGATGACAACGGGGTATATAAGAAGGACAGCGTCTCAATGAGGGTCCTCTTGTCTTATTCAATTAACTCATACGCCGGAGGCTTTTCCCAGGCAATCATCGTAAAAAAAAACCTATAAAAATAAAAATTAAAGGTGCTGATATGCTACGGCACATCGGCTTATTTAAAAAAAAATTCTTTTATTAATTTTTCGCGTAACACACAGTATGAGTGCCGACTGTGGCCAAGGTTTCGTGGCCGGTAAGCGCCGTGCCGAAGTGGTTGAGCTGAAATCCACCGTGTGTTTC
>NW_017091580.1:0-465 GCF_001483705.2 Eufriesea mexicana
CGCAATATTAATTTGGCGCGTGATAAGTGTTCTTGGAAATCGAAGAGATTCGATACCGTAGGACGCTACAAATGGCAATAAAATCGTAACCATACGCGTCATACATCAGCTAGTGGCGCGACGTTAATTACCATTTACGAATATCGTATTTTGTTATTAAAAATACTATATCCTTGATTCATTTTATTCAAGAATGCAAGTTATTTAAGTAGCATGGAATTGGTACAAACGGTATGTATTTATATACTTTACAACTAAACGGATATGATTTAACCTCATAGGCACGATGTCATCTTTCTGAAGTGGCTCACTCGCTCACCGTTTGAATTAAATGATCGTTTTCATATCTTTTGTTTAACATTTTCCTTTTTTTCGCTTTCACAACGTTTTATAACAGTGTTAACGATATACAAACAGAATATACAATCTTTGTTTTTGATACATCAGTGTCAGGTATGAATCGTT
>NW_017091581.1:0-465 GCF_001483705.2 Eufriesea mexicana
GGGATGCCGTCCGGTCCGGGGGCGGTAATCCTCGCCCCCATCCTAACGACCGCACGCACAACTCCTCGCGCGAGACCCCCAGCTCGTCGGACCGCCCGACCAGTTCCGACCGCACTGCAGCGGGTTGCACACGATCCACCGCCACCACAGGAAAGAGGGTGTCGATCACCCGCCGGAGGAGCTCGAGGTCCATACGCTCGGTCACGGGGGGCGCCCATGCCCTTATCTTTCCCAATACTTATTTATAGTGGCGTCCCCACGGATCGCTTTCGAGCGTCGAGAAGAGTTCGTCCCATTGCCGAAATTTGGATCTGCGAATCTCCCTCCGGAGATCGCCCACCACGGACCGGTACCAGCGGTAGAGGCGCGCGAAATCCTCGGCGGACACCGCGCGTCGTCAACGACGCGCCCGAGTGTACTGGCACCGGGCGAGAACGCAGAGCTCCTGGAGCTGCGCGATTTCAG
>NW_017091582.1:0-459 GCF_001483705.2 Eufriesea mexicana
TTTCCCCCCTATTTATGCAAGAAAGTTAACTCACCGCGATATTAGTGGAAAATGTCAATAAAACTTAACTTTCCCGCCAGATTCTATAGCATTGCGACGGCTATAGTACGTGAATTGAATCCTTCCTCCTTATATATGCAGGAAAGCTATCTCACCACGATGTTAGTCCAAAATGTCAATAAATTTGAATTTTCCAAATACATTCTTTATCAACGCAATGGCTATAGCACGCCAATTGAATCTTTCGTCCTTATTTATGCGAGAAAGATAGCTCACCACAACATTATACGGAAATGTCAATAAAATTGAATTTTCCATCTTGATGCTCTAGCAATGCAATGGCTATGACGCGCCAGTAGAATCTACCCACCTTATTTATGCAATAAAGTTGGCTCTCCACGATATTAGTCGAAAATGTCAATAAAATTGAATTTTCCAGGAAGATTCTATAGCTCTGCA
>NW_017091583.1:0-465 GCF_001483705.2 Eufriesea mexicana
TTTTTTGTGTTATGTTACGTTTGATTGGTTAGTGTAGGTTATGTTTGGTTAGGGTGGCTTGGACATTTCTGCTATACAATGCTATTCGGCGGATGCTTGCGTGCTACTGTGCTCTAGTATATTCTGCTTGGCTATGGGGAGGCTAGCGGTAGTGCTCTCGGCACATTCGGCTGAATTATGTTGCGTTCGGTTATGATACGTTTGGATAGGTTAGGACAGGATATCGTCGACTACTTTTGCTATGCACAGCTGTTCGGTGGATTTCGGCACTCCACGTGGCTCTACTATACCCTACTGGACCCCGGGGACGTTAGCAATGGCGGACCAGGCACCATAGGTTGAGTCAGGTTGCCTTTGGCTTCGCTAGCATGGGTCAGGTTTGCTGAGAGTTTCTTTGACGTTTGTGCTATACTAAGTCATTCGGGGAATTTCTGTGCTCTACTATACTCTGGTATTTTCTACTCT
>NW_017091584.1:0-465 GCF_001483705.2 Eufriesea mexicana
GGTGTGGCTTCCCGTGGGACAGATGGCAAAACCATAGTGCCTCGGTCTTCTCGGGCTAGATGCTCGGCCCCAGCCGCCGGATGCCATTCGGGACGAGGTCTACGCCGCTTTCCGCTCGCAGTGTGGCATGCTCCCTGCCGACCAGGTGGACATCTCGAGCGTGTCGTCCGCGTATCACGTCAGGCTGAGGCCGCGGGGGAGAGGAGTGCGCAGCACGGCGTCGCACGCGAGGTCCCGGAGGATCGGCCCGACTACCGATCCCTGTGGCACACCGCAGTTCGTCGCCCGCGCGACGGTTGGGTACCGTCCTGGATACTCGATTGAGCGTCCCGCCAAGCAGTCGCCGATCACCGCCATCATGTGTTGTGGATCCCTGTGGTAAAGCAGAGCATACCGGATGACGTGTTGAAGGCGTTGGCGATATCCACGCCGACCGCCAGCACCACACCGCCCCGGTCAACGGCA
>NW_017091585.1:0-465 GCF_001483705.2 Eufriesea mexicana
GCTCGGCATTTTTGGACACGGAATATGACAAGCGCTATCGCGCCGCTTGGCACATATCGATTGAGAAACAATAGTGACCCGTGGCACTCAAACGGTTAAGTTGCAGTTTTCTTACCAACTTCTTCCACGTCGATATTCCGGGTCCCCCCGGAGCCGCTACCTTCGAAATCGTCTAACGTCTCGACAAGGAATCTCAACTGCCCGTCCGAAGCCTGCCAGGTCAAACGACAGCACCGAAACGCTGCATAGGCCATCGCCGACGTTCGAGACTTCGCCGTCAACAAAATCTTCCGTAATACTCAGCTAGACTGCACGAGGATCCCTCTGTCACACTCAGCCCGACCCTCCGAGCCGAGTATCGCCGACATTGCCATATAATTCCTTCAATCGGAGGTATCGCCGCTCCCCATATTGTTTCCGGCATGATCTGTAAGTAGTTTTTAAGAGAATCAACCTTGTGATACA
>NW_017091586.1:0-465 GCF_001483705.2 Eufriesea mexicana
CTTTCGTTAGGTTAGGTTTGGTCAGGCTTGATTTGGATAGCTTTGACCCTTGACCTATACGCTGCTATTCGGTCGATTTCAGCGCTCTACATTGCTCTGCTATACATTGGTCAGCTTTCGTGAGGCCACCAATAGATGTCGTGGAACATCAGTATATGTCACGTTACGTCCGCTTATGCTTCGCTTTGATATGTTACGATATGGTCGATTTCACTTTTGCGCTATACGCAGCTATTCGGCGGATTTCTGCGCTCTGTTGTGCCCTAGTATGCGCTGCTTGTAGCTGGGGATGTCAGCAGTAGTGTTCTCGGCACGTTAGGTTGAGACGTACTTCGTTTGGGTTTGTTAGGTTTTGTCATGTTAAGTTAGGGTACCTCTGAACTTTATCGCCTTGGACATAAGTGCAGCGGATTCCTGCGCTCTCCTGTGCACTGGTATATTCTGCATTGCCCTGGGGATGTCAAC
>NW_017091587.1:0-465 GCF_001483705.2 Eufriesea mexicana
TCGTCGACGACCTCCTTGCCTATTCTATATTCCTATCACTTTTCCGAGCAAATGATCCAAAACCATAGATGGCGCTGATCGTCGGCGGTAAAACTTTGATTCGAACTAGATACTAGAAATCAATTCGGTGGTAGAAAATTAATAAATTTCCAAGTTTTTGTAATTAATTCATGAACATTTATAGAAAAGTTGGAATTATAGGCAACGTTCTTATGCAATGTTTAATTTAATAATTAGTTAGTGGTAAATAATAATGCTACGGACATCTATTTTTCTTGCATAATATTCTTATTATTTTGTAATAAATATATACCAGCATAAGAAAGCGTAAAAAATAAATTTTTTTATTAAGAAATTTTGTTTACAATTGTTTATTTACAATGTTTACATAGGCGAAAAATGAATACAAAATAAAAAATAAATTGAAAACGAAACTACGAATTATCAACAGGAATCGAACCCCGG
>NW_017091588.1:0-465 GCF_001483705.2 Eufriesea mexicana
GTAAGTAACCTGATTCAACGTAACGTGCCGACACCACCATTGCTGGCGTTCCCAGAGCCAAGCTGAAAATATTAGAGCCCAGTGGGGAGCATGGATCCACCAGATAGCAGTGTACAGGACGAACGATGTATCCATCCTATTCAACCTTAGCCTAATACCACCTAACAGAACGTAACCTGCCTCAACGTAACGCGCAGAGAACATCATTTCTGGCATTCCCACGGCCAAGCCGAAAGCAGTGGTGCACTGCGGGTCGCAGAAACCCAACTAAAAGCGGTCTATAGCACTAAAACCAAAGCCATCCTCTCCTAACCTGTCCAATCATAACATAACCAAACGTAACCTAACCCAGTTTAACGTGCCGCGGCCAACATTGCAGGCCACCCCTGATTCAAGCATAATACATTTGTGGCGAGTAGAATACAGAAATCCATAGAATCGCAGTGTATATCAGAAAAGACAAAG
>NW_017091589.1:0-465 GCF_001483705.2 Eufriesea mexicana
TTTTAAGCTCTACCACCGCAGTAGCGCGCTTCAGAGCGTAGCACAGCAATGCAGAGCAATAAGTAGCACCGAATATCAGCACATAGCACAACGCAGCAAACTACTTCTCAGGATGGCATAACTCCGGGCAGCACAGATACATCAGCACAGCACTTCATTGTCCGTCACAGCATTGGATAAAGCCGCAAACAGAGCAGAGCACTGCAGCGTGCTTCTGAATGAAGGAGGGCGCGCAATGGCGCAGGAGAGGACAGTGGAGCCCGGTAATGAGCCGAATACCAACGAACAGCTGCAAATAGCACAGACTCCTTATTTAACTTAAGCGATATTAACCACAGCAGGGCCCAGCAGAGCGAAGGAAAGCACATCAGGGGGCAGCAGAACACAATGAAGCGCCGTATGCACCCGAAGCGCAACCAATAGCACATGTTTCTAAACAAAGCCAAAACAACATATCCAAATACA
>NW_017091590.1:0-465 GCF_001483705.2 Eufriesea mexicana
AGCCAGCAGAGGTACACATAGGTACATCGGCCACGAATTAGGTCCGTGTGCGCCGCGGCCAGGCGATGAGCACCCAGCGTCGATTGCACTCCACGAATTGCAAAATGCAACTTGGCACAGCACGAACGCTTAACTTTAGGTAATTAGCGTGGGACGTTGAAGTATTTCGCCGCGCCAAACTGCCAATTACCACGGGCCCTCCTTCGCTTTACGATCGTCACACCCTGGAACGGTTTAAATTTCTTCGGACAGCTCTCAATTTACGACGCTTTTACTGCCCTAATGAATCTCGAGACGCTTCGCAACGTTGATTTTTCCTCCCCACCCTGTTTCTTCCACCCATTTTTTCCTCTCCTCTTATTCCTCCGCCAGCGTGATCCAGGAATTTCATATTCCAGTTTAAATGCTGGATATACTCTATCAGACATGTAGGATCGGATTGGGTGGATCGGCTAAAGCAGCGAT
>NW_017091591.1:0-466 GCF_001483705.2 Eufriesea mexicana
TATAGGTATATCAATATATATATATATTTTTTAAATAAAATTTGAGTCAGATTATAGGTGGTTTGGAGGGGGAAGGTTATTCTTGGTATGTTGGATAGGGTAAATGAGAGGTTATGTATGTTTTGGGACACTGCTCGGAATTTATGATAATTTGGGATGATTGTATCGCTTCAAAATATATTTCTTTCTTTTTAATTTAGAGATATAGGTATATCAATATATATATTTTTTTAAATAAAATTTGAGAGTCAGCTTGTAGGTGGTTTGGAGGGGTAAGGTTGTTCTTGGTTATGTTGGAGAGGGTAGATGAGAGGTTATGTATGTTGGAGATTTTCTAATGATGATTTAGGTTCATTACATCTGTTCAAAATTTTGAGATATAGATATACTCTATATATATAGTATATAGTATATATAGATATATATAATATATCTGTATTTCTAAATAAAAAAAGAAATAAATATA
>NW_017091592.1:0-466 GCF_001483705.2 Eufriesea mexicana
GAGGAAGGTGGTATTAGACCTGTTCATCTCTTTCTGAACATTATTAACGGCGGTGTATAGTTTTATAGAAGAATTATAGTTCCGTCTGCTCTCGTATCTCTAGAGAAAGGAAGACGTTTTATTCCGAGAAAATTGAGATATCGCAAATTATTAATTACACGGATTTTCTTCTGCGCGAGCAGCAGCGGATGGCTGGTAGGAATGCGGGCCTAGTTGCTCATATTTCGATGGCTCTGCGTTTCCTGACGCGTCATAAAGATAGTCCAGGCGAATTGTTATTGTCGGCAGAAAGTGTCGTATCTACAAATGGCATCGCGTAAGATCGAATGGGAAATAAAGAGAACGAGATAGATAAAAGGCAAGCTAGATGGAGCAGCGAGGAAAGATACATAATGTTGGTATGGACATAAAATCAATGGCAACTGTGAACCTCTTGGCTATGGTATTCTTAGCACTTACAGTATTT
>NW_017091593.1:0-465 GCF_001483705.2 Eufriesea mexicana
GGCCAGCAATGCTAGTTGCGGCATGTTAGTTTGAGATATGTTACGTCTCGTTGTGTTAGCTTAGGTAAAGCTCGGCCAGGTTAACTATGCCTTTCGTCATATACTCTGCTTTTGGGAGTATTTCTGCCCTCTACTGCGCTCTACTATATACAGCTTGGCCTTGGGGAGGCCACCAATAGTGGCCGCGGCACGTTATGTTGAGGCAGGCTGCGTTTGGTTATATTACGTTAGCTTGGGCTAGGTCAGGATAGATACGACTTTTATTCTGTACACTACGATACTATGGATTTCTGCTCTCTGCTGTCCTCTAGTAAGTTATGCACGACTCTGTGTCACCCAGCAACGATGATCCGGGTACGTTAGGTTGTGTTATGTTACGTTCGCTTATGTTAAGTCTGGACATATTACGACGAGGTAGCTTTGTCTTCTATGCCATACACTGATATTCGGTGGACCTATGCGCTC
>NW_017091594.1:0-466 GCF_001483705.2 Eufriesea mexicana
CGATTTGTTAGGTTACGACAGAATGGCCTTGACTTTTGTGCTGTACACTATTATTCGGCGGACGTCTGCGCGATTCGTTGCTCTACTGTTGTCAACTCGACCCTGGGGAGGGCAGGAATAGCGTTCGCGGCACGTCTGGTTGAGTTAGGTTGCGCATGGTTTGCTTAGGTTAGATTAAGATTGGTTAGGATATCTTTGACTGTCGTGCTATATACAGTCAGTCGGTCGATTCCTGCCCTCTATTGCGCTCTTCTCTAATCTGCTAGAACCTGGGGAGGCCAGCAAAGGTGGTCGCTGCACTTTATGTTGAGAATGCCTACGTTAGGTTGGGTTTCGTTGGCTTGTGCTAGGTATGGTATCTTTGACTTTTCCGTTGTACACTGAGATTTTGTGGATTTCTGCGTCCTGATCTCATCTAATATATTCTGCGAGGCTCTGTGGAGGCCAGCAATAGTGATGAGGCTCG
>NW_017091595.1:0-466 GCF_001483705.2 Eufriesea mexicana
CTAACCTAACCAACCGCATTACCAAACTCAGCTTAACAAAGTCTATTGTGCCGCGAGCACTATGGCTGCCCTCCGCAGATTCGAGCAAAGCATATTAGGGCACAGTAGGGCGCTGAAGGCCACCAAATGGTAATGTACAGCACAAAAGTCGATGATATCCTAGCCTATACGGACATAACCCAAACTAACCAAACGTAGAATAACCTAACCTAACGTGCCGAGACCTCTATTGCTGGCGCCCCAATAGCCAAGCAGAATATTCTTGAGCACAGTACAGCGCAGAAATCCAACGCATAGCAGCGTATTGCAGAAGAGTGGAAGATACCCTAACCAAACCTGTTCAAACCAGACCCAACCGAACGTAGCGTAACTCATAATAAGCTGCCGAGGTTAGTATTGCTGTCCTCCACAGAGCCAAGCAGAACATATGAGAGGGCAGTAGAGCACAGGAATCAACCGCATGGCA
>NW_017091596.1:0-466 GCF_001483705.2 Eufriesea mexicana
GATTATAAATAGTGGAAGCGCGACCGACATACCGTGGCAATAATTAAACAGTCGTTGGCCAACCTATCGGTCCACGGGCAATTTCTTTCAGCGACACTGTCGAAAGCTATTACTCAACCTTGTCGCCAATTCCGCCCGGATTATTAATCACCCCCGCCATTTTTATCTCTACGGCCAGGAAATTTATAGGCTTTTCACGATCGTCGGCAAAAAGAGGGGAAGGAGGGGGAGCAACGGTGGTCCACGCACCTTTGCATGGTCGACTGTCCGTTCATGAAGAAGTGTAACGGAATTTAACCTTGACAGCTCGATCGAGATTTACGCGATTAATCATCGCGGCCTTTTGCGTGGTCAATTTCTCTTGTCAATATGGCTGACTCTCGTTTATCCGCAGGATCAAGAGAGGATCAGGGTTAAGTGTGGCGTGAGGTCGGGAAAATTGAATTTTGAATGGAAATATCGGGTA
>NW_017091597.1:0-466 GCF_001483705.2 Eufriesea mexicana
GGATGTCAGCAGTAGTGGTGTAGGGCGGTTAGGTGGAGTTAGGTTACATTTTGTTATCCTATGTTTGGTTAGATTAAGCTAGGAGAGCTTTGACTTTTGAGCTATACGCTGCTATTCGATAGACTTCTGCGCTCTACTGTGATCTCACGTGCTCTGCTTGGCTCTGCGGAGTCCAGCAGTAGTGGTCTCGACACGGTACGTTGAGTAATGCCAATTCCGTGTTTACGCCGCAATGTGGCGGTTTTCTGCGCTCCATTGTGCTCTAGTATGTTCTTTTTGGCTCTGGGGCGTCCAGTAATAGTGGTCTCTCCGTGTCAAGTTGAGACTGGCTACGCTTGGTTATGTTACGTTAGCTACGGTTAAGCATGAATAGCTTCGACTTTTCTGCTACAAGCTGCTATTATATGGATCTCTAATATGCTCCGCTTCGCTCTGTGGTTGCCAGCAATTGTGGCCGTGTCAAGTT
>NW_017091598.1:0-466 GCF_001483705.2 Eufriesea mexicana
GTGCACGCGGATGGACGAGTGACCGGATTGATGCAAGAATCGGATGAACGGAATATTTATGACAGTATGGAATGCAAGTGAAGAGCGAAAGGTTCCTGAGTGTTTAGGGTACGTGACCCACCGAGCGCGAGACTATGAGAAATGCATGATTGAGACAGAAAGCATGAGTGTGAAAGAAGACAAAGTGCAAAGTTTAAACGAGGGTGCAAGGGCTGTCCTAGGACAGTCGGATAGAGTCGAGTTCCATGTGAAGTTTGAAGAAGAGTCGATGTGAGAGTGTTACTTGCGTGATCATAGTTCAGTTATTAGTCTAATCTTTTAGTTTGTACTTTATTCCTAAGTCTCTTTTAGCTTGTAATATAAATATATTGGAATTAGACATCTCTTATTCCTTATATTCGCTAATCAAAAGTATATCCCTATATTAATAGTGAACGTAAACTAAAAATTTTGCCGATGAAACTTA
>NW_017091599.1:0-466 GCF_001483705.2 Eufriesea mexicana
ACCAACGACGAGACATCTCGAGCTTTCCGTGTGTCGAATAGGAATGGTCATCGTTGGAGGTTAGGTTTGCACGTCGTGGAGAATGATTGTTCGCTGGATAGAAAGTTTGTAATATACTTTTAATTACACTATCGATATAAGATAAAAGAGAAAAGAAATAATATATGTAGGAATACTGTTTGATTGGCAAATATAAAGAATAAGAACGCCCTTTATCCAATTAGCCAGTAATATTTGGCGAGCTCCCGACTTTACAGAGACCGATCTTGGGAAAATCGAGGACACTTCCGAACGAAACCTCAAACAGAGCAGTTCGACACTTCCAATCGCATATGCGGATCGAGGAACCAAAAAATGTCGCGTCGCTTCGCGAGTGAATTCTGTGGGGTTCGACGGGTTGTATGGCCGTCTCGCGATCACGTAATGTTGCCCGCCAAATTAATATTGAGCAACTGTTTCAGTTTGC
>NW_017091600.1:0-466 GCF_001483705.2 Eufriesea mexicana
TCAAATTTTCACCAATAATACCTACTTAATTTCGCATAGGTACTCAATCTCTTCAGGACTAGTGTCACATACGTGTACATTCAGCTTCACAAAATTAGAGAATTTTACTAAACAAAATGGAGAACGATAAAAATAATTTCGTCAAATACTTATTAAATTGTTATCCATATGAAAACAACTAAATAGATTTTTTCAACTTCGAAAAATTCGTCCCTGAAGAGGTTAACCCTTTGCACTCGAGAGGTGACCCTCATAATTTTCATTTCATAAAATTTGGAAGATCGATATTAATTAGTATATCAAGTTTAATGTAATGTAACATTATGCGAGGTATCGAAATGAAATAATTCTACATTTCTATTATTATACAATTCTTTATTTACTGCTCAAAAAAGTATCGTCTGTTTTTTAATAGAGAATCTTTGATTTTCTACTCTTCTGTAGCCAAAAAATCGTCGAGTGCAAA
>NW_017091601.1:0-466 GCF_001483705.2 Eufriesea mexicana
ATCAGGATAGCTTATGCTTTTAAGATGTGCACTGCTATTCGGTGGATTTCTATGATCTACTGCACTCTAGTATGCCCTACTTGTCTCTCAGTCGCGCAGTGGCAGCGGTACCGGCACGTTTGGTTCAGTTATGCTATGTTTGGTTACGTTCCTTTGATTTGGGTTAGATTTGTGTAGCTCTGGCTTTTCTGATGTACACTGCGATTCTATAGACCTCTGGGTTCCTCTCCACTAGTCTGTTCTGCATGGCTCTGTCCGCGGTACGTTAGGTTGAGTTAGGTTACGTTCCGTTGTGTCACGGTATGTTAGGTTAGGAGAATACAGCTATCACTTTAGTGCTGCAGTCTGCTATTAGGCGGTATCCGTCGCTCTACAACGCTCTAATATCGCGAGGTTGGCTCTCGGAATGCTAACAATAGTGGTCTGAGCACGTTATGATGAGTCATGTCTTGCTCGGGTTAGGTTG
>NW_017091602.1:0-466 GCF_001483705.2 Eufriesea mexicana
GACAGCAATATTTGCCTCGGCTATACCAAAATTTCTCGAATTCCGAAAGTCGTACAGAGTACAGTGGAACAATGTAGAACGCAGGAATCCACCGAATAGCAGCGTAGAGCACAAAAGACAAAACTACTACTACCCAACATATCCAAACGTAATATAGCCGAACGCAGCATAACTTAACGAAACGTGTCCAGACCACTATCGCTGGCCTCCCCAGAGCCAAGTAGGGTATACTTGAGCACAGTAGAGCGCAGGAAGCCACCAATTGTCAGTGTATAGCACACGGGTCATAGATATTCTAATCTAACCTGACCTAGCCAAACCTAACCAAGCGTAGAATAACACATCATGACGAAACGAGACCTCTATTGCAGGCCTCCCCGAAGCCAATCAGTAGTTGTTAGAGAGCAGTAGAGTGCAGAAATCTCAGAATATCGGAGTATAACGCAAAGGTCATAGCCATCCGAGC
>NW_017091603.1:0-466 GCF_001483705.2 Eufriesea mexicana
ACCACAGTAGATCGCAAATGTCCGCCGCATTGCAGTGTAAAGGACAGAAGCCGAAGATATCCTAATATAACCTGACCTAACGTAACCAGACCAGGCGTAGCATAGCTCGAATTTCCGTGCCGATGCCACTAATTCTGGCACACCCAGAGTCTAGCTGAACATATTAGGGCACATCAGAGTGCAGAATCCGCCGAACAGCGGTGTATAGCGCATAGGTCAAAGCCACCCGCGCCCTCCAGACCTAACCAATTGCAAGCTAACCAAACGTAACTTAACTCAACTTATCGTGTCACGACCACTATTGCTAACCACCTCAGAGTCAATCAGAGCATAACAGAGCAATGTAGATCGCAGAAATCCACCGAGAAACAGTGTAGAGCACGAAAGTCAAAGCTACCCCTACCGAACGTTGCCAAACGACACCTAAGCAAGCGTAGCCTTACTCAACCTAGCGTACCGAGACCAC
>NW_017091604.1:0-466 GCF_001483705.2 Eufriesea mexicana
GTGTAGAAGATATCAGACGTTAACGAACGCGTTGGAGAACTAAGTGCGGACGCCATGTTCGTTCGCTTTCAAATTTGCCAAGCCTTCGTGAAAATTTGGTAATATTGAATTTCTTATATCGAAGCCAAACTTATTAAATGTACGTAAGTACCATTGTGTACTGCTTCATTGGTAATTTGTTTCATGTATCATTTTATAATATATAATTATTTTTATTATTTTTATGATTTTAAAGCATATTCATTAGATCTTGCTATATTTGTCGTAGAAAGCGAAATAATTCATATATAACATTATTTCGGTTTCGAATTTTTTGCAATATCCTCATAATTTGGTCTTAAACAATAATTTTTATTATTTTTACGAAAGAGTCGAAATTACAGTTGCGTTGAGTTTTCAAAGGCAATTTCGGAAATTATTGCGTCATATCATCGTGCAATCCGTATGCGCAGTCGGTATGCGCGGT
>NW_017091605.1:0-461 GCF_001483705.2 Eufriesea mexicana
GAAAGCTTGGTCAACACGATATTAGTAGAAAACGTCAATGAAATTGAATTTTCCGGCCAGATTCTATAGCACTGCAAAAGCTACATTACGCCAGAAGTATATTTCCACCTTATATATCCAAGAAAGCCAGGTCACAACGATAGTAGTCGAAAATGTCAATAAAATTGAATTTTCCAGCCGGACTCTATAGCATTGCAATGGCTATAGCTCGCCAATAGAGTCTTTCCTCCATATTTATGCATCAAAGCTAGGTCACCACGATAGTAGTCGAAAATGTCAGTAAAATTGAGTTTTCCAGCCAGATACTATAGCATTGTAATGGCCATAGCGCGCCAATAGAATATTTCATCCTTATTTATGCAATACAATTGTTTCACAACGATATTAGTCGAAAATATCAAGAAAAAGGAATTTTCCAGCACGATTCTATAGCATTGCAATGGCTATCGCGTGCCAGTAGA
>NW_017091606.1:0-467 GCF_001483705.2 Eufriesea mexicana
AGCAATAGTGGACTCGGCTCGTTGCGTTCAGTTAGTCTGCGCTTGGTTCGGCTAGGTTGGGACAGGTGTGGTTACGTTATCTTCGACGTGTGTGCTGTTCGTTGCTGTTTGGTGGCATACACCGCTCCATGCAGGTTAAGTTAGGTTACATTTTGCTTTAATACGTTTGGAAATGTTAGGATAGGGTAGCTTCGACTCTTGTGCATTACTCTGCTATTCGCTGGATCACGGCGCTCTACATTTCTCTACTATACCATGCTCTACAATGGTGAAGCCAATAATAGTGTTCACGGACATTCAGTTTAAGTGGAGCTACATTCGGTTATATTACGTTTGGATAAGGTAGGAGAGGAAGGCCTTCACTTTTGTGCTATATACTGCTATTCGGCGGAATTCTGCGCTGTACTGTGATATAATATGTTCTGCTTTGCACGCGGGAGTCCAGAAATTGTCGTCTCGTTAGGTTG
>NW_017091607.1:0-467 GCF_001483705.2 Eufriesea mexicana
GCCCCGGTAACTCGTATCGCTTTCCAAGGAGCAATTTTAAGGAAACGACGCCAAGCTAAAGGCTACGTACAAAGTTTACGACATTTGCTATCTATTGGAAATTTTCTATGTCCTCTTTGAGCTTCAAAAATATATAGCGATCAGAAATTTTTCTAATGAAATTCAAGGGATTAAACTTGGCATGTGCTTTACACCTATTTTTTTTATCGACAGGACATCAACGTTAAAAGACATTACTGTAACTAGGAATCGGAGACTGTTATTTTATGCATTTCAGCGCATGTCAACGGTGAACTGCGAACATACTTGTCAACATGTATTATAAAATGTGCTTATACACTATGAAGTGAAAATTCATGATCCATTGTACTTATTTACCTTATTATGCTACAGGGTACCAGGGCCGTAAATTAATATTAGTGTCATTTACCTAATACCCTTAATTACATCATTCGAACTAATTCCTC
>NW_017091608.1:0-467 GCF_001483705.2 Eufriesea mexicana
AACGCTCGCTCGGACATTTCGGAGACGCGGGATCAGAGGAAGAAGACGGATTCGCGACGTTTTAGCCCGGGGACCACGGAGATCGATTCCGAAAAGCGGTTTTTAGCGGCGAAAAGGAATAGCAGGAGGCGAAATTACATCTCGAACGGCCTGAGGTCGCAGTCTACCGGAACAGAGACTCGTCCGTAGTCGCAGTTTGTCGGCCAATGGGACCAGACAGAAACGCAATCGCAATGCAGGCCAATCCCTCTGCCGCGTTCGTCCACCCGCTCGCTCGCCCTCCCGTTCCCGGTAATGACAATCATTACGGGGAATGATTGCAGCGTCGGGTCCGCCAGCGCGCCAGCCGCTATTGGGGGATGGAAACCACCTTATAGAGTCTCTCCTCGGTCCTCGATGCGAGCGGTTTGTCACATGCTCCCGGCGCGGCAAAGTGTTTCTTTTTCGACGCGACATCCTACGGAATC
>NW_017091609.1:0-466 GCF_001483705.2 Eufriesea mexicana
GTGGTTGAGTGGCTGGATGAATGTATGGAAGGATGGGTGAATGGATGGATGAATGTATGGATTCATGGCCGTATGGATGGATGGATGTACGGATGGATTGAGGTATGGATGGACTAATGCACGGATGAATGGATGTATGGGTGGATTGAGGTATGGATGGATGGATGTATGTATGAATGGATGTGTGGATGTATGAATGGATGGATGGATGGAGGTACGGATGGATGGATTTATGGATGTATGGATATATGTATGTACGGATGTATTGACGAATGTATGTATGAATGGATGAATGTATGGGTGTATGCATGTATGGATGTAAATACGTATGAATGTATGGATTTAAGAATGTATGGATAAATGCATGTATGTATGTATGGGTGTATGGACGTATGGATGTACTAATGTATGGATGTACGGGTGTATGGATGTATGGATGGATGGATGGATGTATGGATGTATGGAT
>NW_017091610.1:0-467 GCF_001483705.2 Eufriesea mexicana
TTGGTACAGTTCAGACGGATATAGTCTGTGGTGCACTCTTCTCTGCTGATGTCTCCAGGGATAACTGACCCATCCATTCATAATCGTTGAATTGCTGTGGAATTTACATGATAACAGAAAAAATTTGTGCAATGGCTATTGTACTGCGTATGCGGCTGCACTAAGTACTGCATTACCTATGCCTAATGTTTCAAGCGAAGGTTAATGCATCCATCGGTCAATGAAGGATTGCCTTAGATCTGATATTATCGGTGAATCGATTAATGTAATGGATATGAAACTGTGTAGGAAACCATAATATATACTATTAATTGTCAATATCTCCAGAGATTATTGATCTATTCATTGATAATTCTTGAAGAATTGTGGGATTTAAATGTAACTGAATTGATTAATACAATGGCAGCGGTACTGCGCTGGTGGCAATACTCTGTGTTTAATTGTTAAGTCTAACATCTCCAGCGAGA
>NW_017091611.1:0-467 GCF_001483705.2 Eufriesea mexicana
TTCCTACAGAATAAAATCAGTAATTCGATTCTGGAAAATTGAAAAATCATATCGAAACCAACCTCTGTCAAAAATCCTGACTCGCGAATAGAATCTGTATATTACGCCATAACTCTGTCGATAAATAGTCAATGAAAAGGGAAATAGATTTACGCATAAATGTTTCGAATATTACTCTAATAGTCATAACAATAAGAAAATCTTTGTTCCTCAAATAACCTATTTTTCTACAAGATAAAATCAAAAATTCGATTCTCAAAAATTAAAAAACCATGTCAATAAGTCTAACTAGCGAATAAAATTTGAACACCGTGCCATAACTCCGTCGATAAATAGTCAATGAAAAAGGAAATAAATTCATCAAAAAATATTTCGAATATTACTGTAATAATAATAATTATAATATATAAAATCTCTGTTCTCCAACCAACCTATTTTTCCTACAGAATAAAATCAGTAATTCGATT
>NW_017091612.1:0-463 GCF_001483705.2 Eufriesea mexicana
AAATCTATAACCAGTTATAGCTTGGTGAATAGATCGCCTAACGCATTCAATCCAATGGCAAGTGCAGATATCTGCTTGCCAGAAATTAGGTCCATTCAAAATCTATAACCTCTTATAGCTTGGAGAATAGACCGCATAACGCCTTCCATCCAATGGCAAGTAGAGCCATCTGCTTGCCAGAGGATAGGTCTTTTCAAAATCTATAACCTGTTACAC
Organism: Eufriesea mexicana; assembly: GCF_001483705.2. NCBI lineage: Eukaryota > Metazoa > Arthropoda > Insecta > Hymenoptera > Apidae > Eufriesea > Eufriesea mexicana. The sequence continues at coordinate 217 of NW_017091612.1, forward strand.
CTTGGAGAATAGATCGCCCAGCGCCTTCAATCCAATGGAAAGTACAGCCACCTATTTGCCAGAGAATAAGTCTATTCAAAATATGTAAGCTGTCATATCTTGGCGATTAGCCCGCCTAACGTATTCAATCTAATGGCAAGTACAGCCATCTACTTGCCAGAGAGAAAGTCTATTCAAAATCTATAATCCGTTATAGCTTGGTGAATAGATCGCCAAACGCCTACAATCCAATGGCAAGTACTGCCAT
>NW_017091613.1:0-467 GCF_001483705.2 Eufriesea mexicana
AATAACAGCCCTTGCAAGGAAAGTCGAAGCTATCCAAACGTAACGCAAGCAAGCGTAACCTAACCAAACTTTACATAACACAAACTTATGTGCCGACACCACTATTGCTGGCCTCTCCAGTGCCAAGCAGAGCACATTAGATAATAGTAGAGTGCAGAAATCCGCCGAGCAGCTGTGTACAGCACGAGAGTCATATCTACCCGCTTCTAACCTAACCAAACGTAACGGAACCAAACGTAATCTATCTCAACCTTGCGCGCCGCAACTGCTATTCCCGCCTTCCCAGAGCCAAGCAGAGCATGGTAGTGCGTCGTGGAGGGCAGAATTCTACCACATAAAAGTGAACACCTCGAAATTCAAAGCTTTCCAAACCTAATCCAATCCAGCTTATCCAGTGTAAACGTGGCCTAGCTCAACATAACGTGCCCAGACCACAATTGCTGTCCTCCCGAGAGCCAGGCGGAACA
>NW_017091614.1:0-467 GCF_001483705.2 Eufriesea mexicana
CTTGGAAGAAGAAAAAGGAATTCAGGGTCTAAGAAACGAAATTGCATATTGAAAAAAGGCAATTTATGATAATGAAATTGGTGTTAAAGGAGAAGAAAGAGAATTGAAAATCAGAAAACAAGAACAATTAAAATTGCAAATTGAGGTGGAAGAAATTTTAAAGAAAATTGAAGATATGTGAAAGAAATAAAGAGTAAACTAAGTGGAATTAATAATGAAATACGTAATTGTTTCACTTAAAGTAAATTGAGTGTAATTTAAGAGAATATTGGTATCATTAAGTTATATAACGAAACTAAGACTATTAATGAAAGAATGAAGTAAAATTTTCTATTCTTCATTGCAATAAAAGAACAAATAAATAAATATTTAGGTGAAAATTTTATTATTAAAAACTCTAAATCTGGAAATTCTGTATCTATAATGGATGATTATGATGCCGATCTTAATGTTATCATACTGAATTT
>NW_017091615.1:0-467 GCF_001483705.2 Eufriesea mexicana
ACCGACGGGTGGCAGAGACGTGTGCCGAAAAACGCATTCGACCTCTTATTCCCTGGCGTTTCCTAAAAGGAAACGTTTTCCTTTGAAGGAATTAGCTCCCCCCTCTCCGCGGACGATCTTCGCTTACGCCTCGTTCGCAGACGCCTACGTTCGGCGTATTAAAATCGATCGATCCTAAAGGATACGCGAAAGTGGTAGGAAAAATGAATTTTCGATAAGCCGATCGAAGTATTCGCTAAAACGAAATTCATCGACAAATCCGTTATTTATGAAGCCGCGGCTGGAAGTATTTCAAGCGGAGCTGCCTTTCCTTGTCCCTCCTTCCACCTCTCCCCTCTCGGTTCCACGAAGAGATTGGTGGGGAGGGACGAGGACGCAAAGTATCTTTTATCGAGCGAGGAGACTTCTCTCCTCGAATCATTTCACCTCTTTTCCATTGTCCTTCCCTATCCTTTATCCCTCTGCTT
>NW_017091616.1:0-467 GCF_001483705.2 Eufriesea mexicana
GTGTTAACCCATTGTCATCTTATAAGAAGCTAATTCCATTTGGATCTTTTAATAAATGATAATCTCTTCTTTCCCAGTGTAAAACAGTATCCTTAATGTACCAAATATAGGGTGTCTCAAAATTCACGTAGGAAGTAATTTTAATAGGAAACACAGGCTTTTAATTAAAAATTGTAAATATTCTTTCATGTAATGTTCCATTTTTAATAACCATTTTAAATTTTAAGATTGTCAGCTGTCATGCTGTCTATTTTTCTCTAAAGTGTTGGTAACACTTAAACGTATAAATGGCGCAAAATTTAAATCTTGCGTGAATTTTGGGACAATCTTTACAATGACACTTCAATTAAAATTACACAGTTATTCCAAATTCTATATAAATTTCTTTTTCCACAAAAAGAAAGAAAAAAGAAAAAGAAATGACTATTGTATTATGTCAAAAATACCGAAATTACTTTTCAGCTAGT
>NW_017091617.1:0-467 GCF_001483705.2 Eufriesea mexicana
AAGTGGTCGCCGCACGTTAGGTTGAGTTAGGTTACGTTTCGTCATTTTACGGTTGATTTGATTACGAAAGGATAGCCTTGACTTGTGTGCTATACAGTGCTATTGAGTGGATTTCTGTGCTCCTCTGTGATCTGACTTGTTCAGCTTGTCTCCGAGAAAAAAAACAACAGTGGTCTCGGCACCGTATGCTGAGCAATGCTACATTTCCCTGGGTTAGGTTAGGTCAGGTTAGGTATGGTTATCTTAGACTTTTGTGCTTTACACTTCAACGCCAGGGATTTCTGTGATCTAGTGTGCTCTAGTACGTTCTGCTTGGTGCTGATGGGGGCAGCAATAGGGTGGTGAAGGGCGGCTAGGTGGAGTTAGGCAACGTTTGGTTATGCTACGTTTGGTTAGGTTAGTCTACGGCTGCTTTGACTTTTAAGCTATACGCCACTTATCGGCGGTTTTCTGCGCACTACTGTGAT
>NW_017091618.1:0-464 GCF_001483705.2 Eufriesea mexicana
TAGCCATTGCAATGCTATAGAATATGGCTAGAAAACTCGATTTTATGGACATTTTCGACTGATACCATGGTCAGCTACCTTTCCCGAATGAATAATGGGGAAAGATACTATTGGCGTATATAGCCATTGCACTGCTATAGAATCTGGTTGGAGAATTCATTTTTACCGACATTTTCGGCTAATATCGTGGTGAGCTAACTTTCGGGCATAAATAAGGAGTAAAGATTCTATTGGCCTGCTATAGTCGTTGTAGTGATACAGAATCTCGATGGAAAGTTCAATTTTATTGAAATTATCGACTACTATCGTGGTGACATAACTTTCTTGAATATACAAGGAGGAAAGATTCTACTGGCGTACTAGAGGCATTGCAATGCTATAGAATCTGGCTAGAAAATAAATATTTTATTAACATTTTCTACTAATAACGTGGCGAGCTAACTTTCTTGCATAAATAAGGAGGA
>NW_017091619.1:0-467 GCF_001483705.2 Eufriesea mexicana
TAGTCACTGCAATCCTAGAGAACCTGGCTGGAAAATCCAATTATATTGACATTTTCGACTAGTGTCGTGGTGAGTTAAGTTTCCTACATAAATGAGGAAGAAATATCCTATTGACGTGCTATAGCCATTGCGTTGCTATAGAATCTGGCTGGAGAACTCGATTTTATGGACATTTTCGACTCATATCGTGGTGAGCCACCTTTCCTTCCTAAATAATGTGAAAAGATACTATTGGCCTGCTGTAGCCATTGCACTGTTATAGAATCTGGTCGGAAAATTCATTTTTACAGACATTTTGGACTGATATCGTTGAGAACTAACTTTCTTGCATATATAAGGGTGAAATATAGTATGGGCGTACTATAGCCATGGTAATGCTATAGAATTTGGCTGGAAAATTTCATTTTATTGACATTATCGACTACTATCGTGGTGACCCATCTTTCTTGCATATAGAAGGAGGAAAG
>NW_017091620.1:0-468 GCF_001483705.2 Eufriesea mexicana
TAGCACTAAATCCATAGGTATCACCTCCTACAAAACCAAACGTAACATCAGCTAACGTAACATAACCAAGAGTAACCTAACTCAACCTAACGTGCCGCGACAAATATTGCTGGTCTACCCAGGTTGAAGCAGAGCATACTAGAGCACAGTATAGCGCAGAATTTCATGCAATAGCAGTATATAATGCAAAAGTCAAAGCTATTCTATCCTAACCCGACCAAACGTAACATAACCAAACGTAGCCTAAATCAAACTAACGTCCCGATAACACTATTACTGGCCTCCCCAGGGTTTGGCAGAGCATACTAGAGCAGTATAGAGCGCAGAAACACGCCCAATAGCAGTGTATAGCACAGAAGTCATAGCTACTGCATCCTAACCTGTCCGAACGTTATATAACCAAACGCAACCTAACTTACCCTAACGTGCCGAGACCACTATTGCTGGAAACCCCTGAGCCAAGCAGCA
>NW_017091621.1:0-468 GCF_001483705.2 Eufriesea mexicana
AACCCATCCTTGAAAGTAGTATTTTATTATTATTATTATACTATTATATACTTATTATACTTACACCAACTATTAAAGATCGAAATTTCTACTCAATTCCATTCTTATAGTTTCTAAATAAAATTTTTCATCGCAATCAACGCGTGTAAATGTATACTTCGAATAAATTAACGCTACACTATAAATTATATAATACACAAAGTAAACAAGGATACGAATAATAAATTATCAATAATTATAAAACATGCTTCAAAGGCCAAAATTGTGATTTGAATTGATATTTAGAACCCATATAATTTAAAATTTAATAATAATAATTGTGATCCTAAATGCACGACCCACAGAAATGAACAGAATAATACAGGTCGAACTCCATATACATAAAATCAATCTATATATGAGCCATTCACTGCACAAATTGATTAACTCCATAAAACGAAAAGCGGAGAAATGCGATGAAGTAATATA
>NW_017091622.1:0-468 GCF_001483705.2 Eufriesea mexicana
GCTGGGCTCTGGGGATGCCAGCAATCGTTGTCGCGCCACGTTAGTTTGTGTCATGTTACGTTTCGTTATAATACGATTGGCTATGTTTGGTGGTTATAGCTTCGAATTTTGAGCTGTGCATTTCTGGTCGGTGGACCTCTGCGCTCTACATCGCACCGATGTGCTTTGCTTGGCGACAGGGGCCAGCAATAGCGGTCTCGGCACGTTGGGATGGGTTAGGCTACGTTTGGTTATGGTATGTTTGTCTGGGTTTGGTCCGGATAGCTCATGCCTACGAGGCGTTCACTGCTTTTCTGTGGATTTCTGAGATCTACTGTATTCTAGCATCCCCTACTTGACACTGGGGAGGGCGTCAATAGAGGTTTCGGCACGTTAGCTTGAGATAGATTACGTATGGCTGCATTAAGTTTGATTAGGTTACGGTAGGATAGCATTGACTTTTTTCTGTACACTGCTATTCAATGGATT
>NW_017091623.1:0-468 GCF_001483705.2 Eufriesea mexicana
AGGACGGTAAGGCACGTCTAAGCTTCGTTATTGCTGTCGCAACAGTAGGTAACACGAAATAACGAACTCGAGGAGCCAGGTCGTTACAACGAGAAGTCGATCCGGAAGCTCTGACTGACGTGTACCAGCAGCGGAACCGCATGGTCGAGTCACGAAATCGAAAGTATGCGCGACTAGCCCCGAGCCGTGTCCCAAATCGGTCCGATGCGTGCGATACGCAACAACCCTCCACGGGATTTCTACTACCCTCAACCCCGTGCTTTAAACGAAACTGTATTCGCTTCCGTTACGATACGCGGCACAATGGACCCATTACGGGACACCAGAAACACGTTCCGTTTCGCCCGGTCCATTATCGGGCATTGTCTCCCTGGCTGCACGTATACGCGTGTATACGCGTGCAAGCGTGTGCGTGCCGACGCGCGCGCGTCGCGCCATGTTTTTTTAATCCTGTTCCGTAACGAGAGG
>NW_017091624.1:0-468 GCF_001483705.2 Eufriesea mexicana
AGTGCAGAAATACTGTAGCGGAATTGCATATGCGTAACAGATTATGCTATGCTGTTGATTGTTACCTCTTACGTTCCCGAAATTTTACCATGGAATTGTATAAGTTCATAAACTATTCACGAAAATTCAAGTCTCTGCTCGATCGGAAAAATGCTTTGTGAAAGAAGAAAAAGATTGCAAAAAAAATGCGGGTAGGATTGTTGTGACCATGGAGGTATGTCTGCATCAGGGAAAAAATGTGTAAGTATTTGTATTAATATAACCTTAAGTTATAAATAAATAGTGTAAGATATAAGCCATTGTTTTTCTACTATTTATTAGTGACAGGAGTGCCTGGTTGTAAGAAGACAATATTCTGCTAAAGTAAACAGGCATGTACAGCAAGAGAAAAGTACTGGATTTGTAGAATATCACTAACTTAGAACCATTGGATGCGAAGAATCATTTTTTATGGTATGGAAAGATTAA
>NW_017091625.1:0-468 GCF_001483705.2 Eufriesea mexicana
TCGGGGACATTCTCCTGGATTATGTTGAACGTTGCATTTGACGCATCTATACTCCAAGTTACAATTTAGTGCAATGTGACCTATTCTTTGACACCTTTTGCATTTTGCACTCGATCTTTTTTTAATATCTTTTCCCAATGGATTAGGGAACGAAGCACAATTTTTATCTGTTTAAAGTTATCCGTTTTGCTGTCAGAAGACAGCTGTACTATATAGATTGGGAGCTTCCTCCTTTCCAGAATTGATTTTCTTTACCCCTTCGAAGTGAATATTTGGAATATTTTTCGAACGGAGCTCATTAAGTACTATTTCCGACTCGAAGTCGTCGTCTAAGTTTTTTAATAGCACCGATATGTTTCTCGTGCCTTTCGGGGTGTAGGTAGAAAATTTTATGTTGTGGTTTTTTAGTAATTCGCATACAGTTTTATGCGCAGTTATTGAATACAAATGCAAAAGGTGTTTGCTGTT
>NW_017091626.1:0-468 GCF_001483705.2 Eufriesea mexicana
GGAAAAAGAAACAAAAGATGATTATTTCTTAAAATATAAAGTTCACTATATTAATGAAACAAAATATGAAGTATTTACTAAAATTGAGAATGCTATTAATTTTCATAACAATTATGAACATCATATATTAGGTAATGTTTTTATTATGTATTATAAAATATTAGTAATGGAATTAGATATGAAGCTTAATATGCATCAAAGAACTAATTAATGAAAGGGAAATATTGAAATGGAAGAATTTATAGAGGAATATATTCTTGCTGGAACAAGCGTAGCAACATTACCTTGTTGAGAAGTTGGTGTCATCTTAAAAAGAATTAGAACAACGTAAAAGCATTTGCAAGTTAATAATGAAATTATTAAAAGCAAACAAAGTTAGCAAAACATAGTGAGGAAATTAATAGTGAAATTAAATAATAAAGGTGTGCTGTAAATATTTGGAAATGAAAATAATGTTCAAAAAACGGC
>NW_017091627.1:0-469 GCF_001483705.2 Eufriesea mexicana
ATTTATCGAATTTTATTGGATTGTTCTTTAAATTCTCGTGTCGTTCGAATTTCCTTTGCAATTTTCCTTTCTGCTGCAAAGATATTCGCGAATAATTTCGCTAATTTCATAGCTGCAGGCAAATTTCTAGTCCGACTATAATCGTGACAGAATGGGAAATAGAATACACTCGACTGGGAAAACTCTGTCAATTAAATTTATACGTGCAATCGAAATTTCTCATGAAGAGTAATCTACAGACGGAAGTAAAAATTAATAAATTTATCGAATTTTATTGGATTATTCTTTAAATTCTCCTGTCGTTCGAATTTCCTTTGCAATTTTCCTTTCTGCTGCAAAGATATTTGCAAATAATTTCGCTAATTTCAAAGCTGCAGGCGAATTTCTAGTCCGACTATAATCGTGACAGAATGGAAAATAGAATACACTCGACTGGGAAAACTCTGTCAATTAAATTTATACGTGAAAT
>NW_017091628.1:0-469 GCF_001483705.2 Eufriesea mexicana
AAGGAGAAATCGAACGAAGAGCAATGTATAGCACAAAAGTCATGGATACAGTGTCCTATCCTAACCAAACGTAGCAAAGCCGAACGTAACCTAACTCACCCTATTTTGCCGAGGACACTACTGCTGGTTAGAGGCAAGCAGAATATAGTAGAGTAGGGATGAGCGCAGAAATCAACGGAATAGCTGTGTACAGCGCAAAAGTCAAAGTAGCCTATCCTGACCTAGCCAATCGTAACATATCAAACATAACCTATCTCAACATAAGATGACGCGACAGATAATGCTGGGCTACGCAGCGGCAAGCAGAATACACTACTGCACACCAGGGAGCCGAAATCCACCGCATCGCAGTTTATAGCACAAAAATCTAACGTATCCTGACATAACCGTACTTAACCTAAGCTATTCAAACGTAGTTTAACTCAAGACAACGTGACATGACCAATATTGCTGCACCCCCCCCCCCCCC
>NW_017091629.1:0-469 GCF_001483705.2 Eufriesea mexicana
CCTCAACATAATGTTCCGAGACCACTATTACTGGCATCGTCAGAGGCAAACTGAACAAACCAGAGCACAGTGGTGTGCAGCAATCCATCAAACCGCAGCGTAGGGATCAGAAGTCGAGGTTACCCTATACCAACCTAACAAAATGTAGCACAACCAAGCGCAAGCTGATGGAACCTAACGTGCCTACACCACAATTACTGGCCCCTCCATCGCCAAGCGGAACATATTAGAGGAGAGAGGGTCGCTGAAGCCCATAGAATGAAAGTGTATGGCAAAAAAGTCTATGCTATCCTTACCTGACCCAAATTAACCAAACATAGCCGAACGTAACCTACCTGAATCCAAAGTGCCGAAATCACCATTGCTGCCATCTACAGAGTCGAGCAGAGCATATTAGAACACAGGAGAGCGCAGGATTCCTTCGAATAACAGTGTATACCACAACAGTCAAAGCTATCCTCTTCAAACC
>NW_017091630.1:0-469 GCF_001483705.2 Eufriesea mexicana
ACGTCATCTTTTAAAATAACTATCCCTTAAATCACAAGCTATAAGGATCTTGTATTCTGTTCCTTAACAGCCTACTTCTTTTCTAACTTTTCCATCTTCTTGTCAATACTCACTTCCCAAGGGTTCAAATCAAAGATAATTAAAATTAAAGATAAATTTCTCAATTTGTGATCTTTCCTACCTTATTTTTATTAATTCCTCGATCAATTTTTCCATTGAAGTACTGAATTCCTTCCTTTCTAATTCCTCTCTTATTCACTCCACTGTCCTCGTAAAACTCACCTTTTTCATCTAATTTTCATTGTCTGTCCTGTCCTTTCTCCTTATCTTTCCTTTTTCCTTTATTCCTATCTTCAATACTCGGAAATTTATTTTTTCTTTCTTCTATAATCACTAAATCTCTCACATCTAACCTCGCTTTCGACATGCCACCACGTTTTCTCACTATGTACTCGTAACCTCAAAATTC
>NW_017091631.1:0-468 GCF_001483705.2 Eufriesea mexicana
ATATCGTGGTGATCATGCTTTTCTGCATAAATAGGGAGGAAAGATCCTATTGGTTCGCTATTGCCATTGCATTTCAATAGAGTATGATCGAAAAGTCAATTTTATTGACATTTACGTGTAATATTGTGGTGAGCAAACCTTTTTGCGTAAATATGAGGGAAAGATCCTTTTGGCTTGGGTAGATATTTGTTTGCAACAGAATATGAATGAAAAGTTCAATTTTATTGACACTTACGCCTTATATCGTGGTGAGCAAACTTCTTTGTATAAATGCGTAGGAAAGATTCTATACGTGTGATATAGCGAATGCATTGCAATAGAATCTGTCTGAAAAGTTCAATTCTATTGACATTTTCGGCCAATATCGTGGTGATCATGCTCTTCTGCATAAATAAGGTGGAAAGATCCTATTGGTTTGCTATAGCCATTGCATTGCATTCGAATCTACCCGAAAAGATCTATTTTAAT
>NW_017091632.1:0-469 GCF_001483705.2 Eufriesea mexicana
TCAACAGGACGTGATGCAGCCACCATTGCTGCACTACCCAGAGCCAAGCGGAATACAGCAGAGGACAGTAGAGCGCAGAAATCCAGCGAATCACAGTGTACACCACGAAACTCAAAGCCATCCTAACAAAACGTATCTTAGCTTAGCCTGACCAAACGTAGCATAACTAAACCTAACTTGCAACGACCACTATTCCTAACGTCCCCAGACACAAGCAGATTGTGGTGGCGAGCTGTACGGCGCAGAGGTCCATAGAATTGTAGTGTGCAGCTCAACAGTCAAAGCTGTCCTAACCTAACGCAACGTAACGTAACCTATCCAAACGTACTATAACACAACGTAACGTGCAGGGACCACAATTTCCGGACTCCCCATATCCGAGCAGAATATACTAGAGTACTGTAGAGCGTAGAAATCCACCGAATAGCAGTGCTGAGCACAAACATCCAAGCCATCCTAATCAAACGTA
>NW_017091633.1:0-469 GCF_001483705.2 Eufriesea mexicana
ACTATTCTAACACTGTTGTGTACTATTCTGTACTATTTGAACACTGTGTATATAATTCGCGACTGCCACACGAGACACGTAACACCTCATACTCCTAATACTCCTAACGATCTTTGTTATTAGTTGCTCACGCGTTTATAGCCAGGAATTTTGAATTCCCATGACCCACAAATAGAATGATTATTAACGTTAACAACACTTATCCTACCTTAGATATATTCAGCCAATCTCTTCATTCTATAAAACAGCTACTACATCGTATCTCTGTAAAAAAATATTTTTTTCTCTTTTTATACTTATACATATCTCATCTGTTTGTATATTTGTATATTTTTATTTCTATTTTTCTTTTTCTTTTATTTTTATTTTTAATTGTTATCACTAACTTTATACCTCGCTCTAATCATTTTCTTGCAATTTTTCTAACGGGTTAATCCCGCATAAACAAATAAAATAAAATAAAATAAAA
>NW_017091634.1:0-469 GCF_001483705.2 Eufriesea mexicana
AGGTAATGGACCCTTCGGGGAGAATATCAAATTCGCGATTCTCGAAGAGGAACAGGCTGCCGAGATATAAATCGAACGTTGGCAGCCTCGCGCGGCGGCCATCGCGAGGTTAGACTGCGCAAGATGGCGGAATTCGACGGGACATTGAGGTTAGGTTAATCGGCGAAGCGGACAAGTGACGAGAGTTTAAAAATACGCGCCGATACGCGTGAGAAGAGATCGTGGGCCGGATATGCCGCAATCTCGATGACTCGCTTGTTGGTAAACGACGCTGGATTTTACGGCGATCGAGTTTCGAGAGAAATGTCGAGCACCGAAACAACGCGTCACGCGACGAAAGGGGAAGTAACCTGTTTTCTTCTCCCTTTGCTTTCTTCGACGCGCCTTTTTTTACCCTCAGTTCCTCTGATCTTGCTCACCGGATTTTGAAGCGGATCGATTTCTCTCCTTCGCCCTGTAGCCGTGACCG
>NW_017091635.1:0-469 GCF_001483705.2 Eufriesea mexicana
GTTTGGCTATGTTACGTAAAACAATAGCGATCACTATTGCCGGAGTCCCTAGAGACAAACGGCGTATGATAGGGCATAGCGGAAGGGAGATGTGCATAAAATATCTGTGCTGGGCACTAAAGTCGAAGCTATCCTCACCTAACCCACTCTAACCTAGCATAACCATACGTAATCTAAATAAACCTAACCTGCCGCGACTAGTATTACTGGCTTTCCCAGAGCCAAGCTGAGCATTTTGGTCCACAGTAGAATGCAGCTGTCCGCCGTATTGCGGTGTATAGTTCAAAATGCGAAGATCTCCTCTCCTAATCCAACCAATCACAACAAAACCACACTCAACCTAACACAACCTAATGTGTAGCGACCACTATTGCCGACCCTCCGCAGAGTCAAGCAGAGTATAAAAGAGCAGTGTATGGCGCAGGAATCCACCGAATAGCAATCTGAGCCCTGAAAGTCAAAGTTATCC
>NW_017091636.1:0-469 GCF_001483705.2 Eufriesea mexicana
GTCTAACTAAACCTAACGTGCCATGGCCGCTATTCCTGCCCATCCCAGAGCCAAGCAGGACATGCTACAGCACAGTAGGGCGCAAAAATACAAAATAGCAGTGTTCAGCGGAAAGTTAAATCTACCCAGTGCAATCATAGCCTGAAGCAACCTACACGGACGTAACATGACTAAGCGTAACGTGCCGAATCCACTATTTCTGGCCTTCGCAGGGCTAAGCTGAAAGCATTAGAGCCCTGCAGGGCGCAGAAATCCGGCAAACGGAAGACTCCAGCACTAAGATCCAAGCCATCCTCTCCTGAACCAATCAATCGTTGAATAACGAGGCGCAACCTAACTCAACCTAACGTGCCGCGACCACCATTTCAGGCCTCCTCAGGGTCAAGCGGTACACAAAACTGTAGAGCAGAGGGCAGAAATCCGTAGAATTGCAGTGCATATCAGAAAAGTCTAACCATCCCAAACCTAA
>NW_017091637.1:0-469 GCF_001483705.2 Eufriesea mexicana
AAGAAACATTTTTCACCTTCATTTATTGTTTTAATTATTGCATTTATGAGTTTCAGCGATAGCAATTATTAGATGTCTAGAATTATTTTTTTAAATAAACTGAAGTTAGATTTCGCTTCACTTACTTTCAATGATACCATTCTCGCCGTGGGCCACGCATAATTAATTACCAACCATTCCAATTAAAATTTCGGTTACAAATTGTTTAAATCGAATTTCTTATGCGAAATGCCCGACGATATCTTAGTAGGTAATGAATGCAATTTCATTCAATTCGGAGAACCTGCACACTCATCACTTATATCCAAGGGAGAGTAATGCATTTCGAAACGTTCTTTTGCGAGGCATTCATATTTTCCTCTTGCACAGGCTTTCCCTTTTTCATAAATGTTCTATATATTTTATAAAAGACTAGGAAATACAATTCAATTGTGATAATTTAAAGAAAACGGAATAAGATCGAATTAAC
>NW_017091638.1:0-469 GCF_001483705.2 Eufriesea mexicana
TGCAATAGTGGCTTCGTCACGTGAGGTTGAGTTATGTTGCGTTGGGATACATTGTGTTTGGCAAGGTTCGGTTGGGCAACTACGACTTTTGTGCTATTTATTGCTCTTCGGTGGATTTCTGCGATGTAATGTACTCTAATGTACACTGCTTTGCTCCGAGAGGCCAGCAATGCTGGTCTCGTCATGTTATGTTGAGTTGCACAACGTTTGGGTAGGGTAGGTTAGGCCTAGTTAGGTCATGATACGTTTGACTATTGTGCTCTACACGGCTATCCGCGGAATTTTGCGTTCTACTGTGTTCTAATATTTCCCGCTTGGCCCTGGGGAGGCTAGCAACAGTTATCTCGGCACGTTCTGTTGAGTTATGATTCGTTCGGTCAGGTCAGGTTAGGCTACGTTTGGTTAGCATAGCTCCTGCATTCCTGATATACACTATTATTCGGCGGATTTCTGTGATCTACTGAGCTCT
>NW_017091639.1:0-468 GCF_001483705.2 Eufriesea mexicana
TATCGTGGTGAGCAAACTTTATTGCACAAATAAGGAGGAAAGATACAATTGGCGTACAATAGACGTCGCAATGCTATAGAATCCGTCTGGAAAGTTCAATTTCGTTGACATTTTCAACTAATATCGTGGTGAGCTTACTCCCTTGCATAAGTAAGGCGGAAAGACGATTTTTGTGTGCTTTAGGCATTGCAATGATATATAATGTGGCTGAAAAATACACTTTTGTTGACATTTTCGGCTAATATCGTTGTGAGATAAATTTATTGCATAAATAAGAAGGGCAGATTCTACTGGCGTGCTATGACCGTTGCATTGCTAGACCATCAAGCTGGAAAACTCAATTTTATTGTCATTTCCGAATAATATTGTGGTGCGCCAACTTTCTTGCATAAATAAGGAGGAAAAATTCAATCGGCGTGCTGTAGCCAATGCATTGCTATAGTATCTGGCTGGAAAATTCATTTTTAT
>NW_017091640.1:0-469 GCF_001483705.2 Eufriesea mexicana
TTTGACAGAGAGAACGAAAGGTTGGTATCCAAGGCAATTATGGGAATTCTGAAATAATGAATCGTAAGTGTCCTTAATGGGAATTTAGAAATTTCGATTGGACGAAGGTCAGATCACTAAAGCTTGCTTCCTAATGAAATGGATGAAGTAATTTTGTGGACACAGCGAAAAACTGAAATCTATGGAAACTCTGAGACTATAAAACGTCAGTGTCCTGCATGAGAATTTGGAAATTTAGGAATTCGGTGGAAGACACTGCTGTGTGTCTTCGAATAGACTGGACAGAGTATTTTGGTAGACAGAACGAAAGATTGGAATCTGAGGAAACTCTGAAATAATAAATCATAAGTGTCCTTAATGGGAATTTAGAAATTTCGATTTCACTGAAATCTATGGAAGCTCTGAGATCATGAAACGTCAGTGTCTTGCATGAGAATTTGGAAATTTAGAAACGTTGGAAATTGGAAAT
>NW_017091641.1:0-469 GCF_001483705.2 Eufriesea mexicana
ATGTTTGGAACGATATGAAAAATTGCAATGACTATAATAAATAACTATTTTATAAGCTAAGAATATATGATCAGTCGAGCTGCTATTACTTTTTATGGCACACAGGCAAGGATGTTTATGTCGAAAGTGACCATCTAATAATTATTTTACGATGGTAACTTGTTGCCATATCAGGTACTTGCGATAGGAAGGACATAATCATCAGCGTTCCATAATTGCCTATTTGTTAGAAAGCAATTTCCGAGATACATCGCCATTGCGTACTTTCTTCGTTATTTAGAAGAATTCTACCGTGAAAATTCCCAATAAAAAACGAAAATAACTTTCCTTAGAAAATTAAAAAAAGAAAACAAATAAATAAATTACCTTAGAATCTCAGAAAAATTAAAAATTTGAACCCATTAATTTAAAAAATTATTTTTATCACTTCCTCGTATAAGAATATTTCCACCAATTTTACTGATTACGA
>NW_017091642.1:0-463 GCF_001483705.2 Eufriesea mexicana
TGCATAAATATGGAGGAAAGATTCTATTGGCGTGCTATAGCCATTTCAATGCTATAGAATCTGTATGCAAAGCTCAATTTTATTGATATTTTCGGCTAATATCGTGGTGAGCTAACTTTCTTGCGTAAATAAGGCGGAAAGAGTCTATTGGCGTGCTACTGCCATTGCAATGACAAAGAATCTGGATGGAAAAATGAATTTGATTGACTTTTACCACTAATATGGTGGTGAGCTTACTTCCTTCACTAAGTAAGGAGGAAAGATCCTTCTGTAGTGCAATTGCCATTGCAATGCAGTAGAATCAGGCTAGAAGGTTCAATTTTATTGACATTATGGACTAATACCGTGGAGAGCAAAATTTCTTGCATAAATAAGGAGGAAAGATTCCATTAGCGTGCTATAGACATTGCAATGATATAGAATGTGGTTGAAAAATATAATTTTATTGACATTTTCGACTAAT
>NW_017091643.1:0-469 GCF_001483705.2 Eufriesea mexicana
GTACTCGAGAGGCGCCCTTCAGTCGCCATTTGACAAAATTTCGAAGCTCGATATTAATTAATACATCAAATTTAAGATAATGTAACATTGTACGAGATATCGAAATTAAATAATTCTACGTGTCAGTTATTATACGATCTCTTATTTACTGCTGAGAAAGTATCATCAGCCTTATAGCAGAAAATTTTTCAACTCGTACCCTTCTTTAGCGAAAAAATCAAATAAAATAATAAAATTGTGCAAAGGGTTGAAAGAAAAATCATTTGAATACAAAATGCTTAATTAACAATTTAAAGAATTAATCAACAATTTCATCTCCTCAGGGTACTGGGGCACATATGCATTCCTTCAGTTCTTTTAAAATTATGATTATATAAGTGACAAGAAAATTAGAATCAGTTGGAGAACTTATATGTGAAGGCAACCGAGGGTTGATATGGTGGATGCATTTTCTCAGTATGCTCTACCA
>NW_017091644.1:0-470 GCF_001483705.2 Eufriesea mexicana
GAGAACACGTTAGTGGAGAGTGGGACGAAGAAATTCGTTGAATCGCGGTGTCTGTCAGAAATGCCATAGCTACAGAAACCGACAGAACATAACGCAATATGGTCTAACTTAACCTAACTTGCCGAGGCCGCTATTGCAACCCTCCCCAGAGCCAAGCCGGGCAAACTGCAGCACAACAGACCGCAGAAAAACACCGAGTTGCAGCGCAAAACACAATTATTGAAGCTATCCTAACCAAACTTAGCCTAACTTGACGTAGCCGAACGTAACATGACTATACATAACCTGCCGAGACCATTGCTGGCCTTCCCATCTCCAAGCTGGTAATATTGGATCACAGGAGGGCGCAGAGATCCACCTTATGGTGGACCGTAGCACTGTAGCCAAAGCTATCCTTCGCTAACCTGAAGTATTATAAAAAAAACCAAGCGTAACATAACTCAACATAACGCGCCGCGTGCACCATTGCC
>NW_017091645.1:0-470 GCF_001483705.2 Eufriesea mexicana
ATCCTACAAAAAGCGTTTCGGATGTGAATATTAAAATTTATACTCTACTGACGCAACGATAATACACTACATTTCAGCAGAATCAATATTTACATGTTCGCAAATGTTGGGGAATCAAATGTGAAATACGCGAGCAAAGAAAGACTAAATTGTTATCTCTACGCGCCTGAACGAGTTCGAGAACATTCGAAAGACCGACTAGCATACGAGACGTATCGTTGCGTACAAGACAATTCCATGTTCAGCACCACGGTCAGGCCAAGCCAACCTCAAACATTGCCGATTAGTCATGACTTGGATATGAGAAAATGTAGTCCCCGAACCAATGGAACTCCCAGTGGCGCAAGGAGGGTGCAGCGAAGCCTGGATGTCGGACAGACATTTCCTGCCCCTGCCCCAAGGGGTAGAACATAATCATCACAAGTGTTATGACCATAGACACATACCGGCCCAACTACAGGCCTATACCC
>NW_017091646.1:0-470 GCF_001483705.2 Eufriesea mexicana
CGTTTGGCCAGGTGAGTCTAGGATAGATCTGACTACGTGCTATACAGCGTTATTCGGTTGATTCCTGCGCTTTACGGTGCTCTAAGATGCTCTGCTCTGCTCTGAGATGGCATCAATAGTGGCCTCTGCACGATAGACTGAATTAGGTTACGCTTGGTATGTTTACGTAAGTCCTGGTTATGTTAGAGGTTCTTCGTCTCTCCTGCTGTACATTGCCATTCTTTGGACATCTGCGCTGCACTCTCCCCTAACATCCATTGCTTGAAGATGGGGAGGCTAGCAATAGTGGTCTAGGCAAGTTTAGTTGGATTTGGTTGCCTTCGGTTACGTTACGCTTCGTAAGATTAGGTGATGTTAGGGTAGGAGGGGATGGCTTTGACCTTTGCGCTTGATTCTGCTATGGGGCGGATTTCTGCGCTCCACTTTGCTCTAGTATGCTTTGATTGGCTCTGGTGAGGCCAGCAATAGCG
>NW_017091647.1:0-470 GCF_001483705.2 Eufriesea mexicana
CACTTTTAATCCCAGCGTGTCCCAAAGAGTTAACCAAATTAATTGGAATTACAGGAATATCTATGAACAATCGTTTAGACATAAAATTAGCGCGAAACAGATATCGATGTTATAAAGAATATCATGTATATACCATATACATTAACATAACAGCTATTTAAGTATTAACCCATTGTTATCTACGATTTTCTCGTTACAGAAAAATACCGATTCGAAGACCTTGCGCCATAAAATCGACGATATTTTTTCAAATAATAAATAAAAAACCGTATACAAATTAAAATCGCAAATTTCACTCGTTATTTGATGCGTTATTTTAAATTCAATATATTAATTGATATCGATCTTCAGAATTTTATTAAATAGTAACTAGATGTCCCCTCTCACGTGCAAAGGGTTATTATGATTTAGGCAATGTTTGCAACAGTATTTTGATAAAAATACCACGGTTATTCGTTTGTATCTTAGAT
>NW_017091648.1:0-469 GCF_001483705.2 Eufriesea mexicana
TAGCTTTAACTTTTGTGCCGTACACTGCTATTCGGTGGATTTCTGCACGCTGCTGTGTACTAGTATCTCCAGCTTGGCTCTGGAAATGGCAACAGCAGCTGTCTCGTCACGTTAGCCTGAGATACGTTACGTATTATTATGCTACGATTGGATAGGTTAGGAGAGGATAGCTTCAACGGTAGTGCTATAGTCTGCTGTTAGGTGGATTTTGGCGCACCGCAGTTCTCTAATACTTGCAGCTTGGCTCTGGAGAGGCCGGCAATAGTGGTTTCCGCACGTTATGTTGGGTCATATTGCGTTCGGATAGGTTTGGTCTGGCTAAGTTTGGAGAGGATGGCTACAGCTTTTGGCTGAGCACTGCTATTCGTTGGATTTCTGCGCTCTACTGTATTCCGTGCTTCGCTCTGGGATGGACAGCAGCAGCGGTCTCGGCACGTTAGGTTCAGTTATGCTATGTTTGGTTAAGTTC
>NW_017091649.1:0-470 GCF_001483705.2 Eufriesea mexicana
TCAAGAAATTTGGTTCGTCATTAACCGTCGCCAATTGCGGACGACCTATTGACGATATACAACCGATTTTAGGAAGATCGAGGAGCACACACTGCCTTTCGAATCATCGAAGAAAACAGTTAACTTCGAATCGTCGAAGACACACTTCTAAACGAAACCTCATAGAGAACGACTCGAGCCTGGAGTACCAGAGTTTCGTGTTCGACTCCAGCCGAGACCTTCCTTTTGCTCGTGTTAATTTAAACAGTTGTCCAAGATTAATTTGGCGGGCAACACAGCGAGGTCGCGTGACGGATTTACAACCCGTCCGAATACATCAAAGGATTCAATCACGACGCAACAAGTCATTTTGACTGGGTTGGTAGTTCTAGTGTTAATTCTGATAAAAATTACGACCTTCTAGTCTTATGTGAGAGGCGTCACCCTGCATCGGGATCTGTTTTGCTTCGAGGAAAATTGATAAGCTGGAT
>NW_017091650.1:0-470 GCF_001483705.2 Eufriesea mexicana
ATTCTAATGTCTATATGTCATTGTTTATTATGTCGTTAACATTTACCGTGTATATGTAAAACTTTCAAAGTGAATAAAAAGTACCTAAGTATATAATCATTGCTGTTTCATTTTCTTTTTACCAAGAACAAAACCACGCACCTTCATCTGTAACTTCATGTTCAACGGGCTATTAAGAGTAAAAAAAAAAGGAAGAAAAATGTGTTATGTTTATTTATGTCCTTTTATTGTTTTGTTTCTCCCGCCCTACGGGTCGCGTGGTTTACCATTCGACAGTTTCGATCAGCGCCATCTATGATTTGGGCTTAAAAATCAAGAAAGTGATAGGAATATAGAATAGGCAAGGAGATCGTCGTAGCGCTGGTCACGTGACAGACATGGACAGGGTGGGGATAGAGAAGGATAGTATGTCTCCGGCAGTGAAGAATTATTAATTACTCAATTTCCGTAAACAATTTGTGAACTTTTAT
>NW_017091651.1:0-470 GCF_001483705.2 Eufriesea mexicana
TTTAATAATTAAGAACATGGAATCTGAGAAATGGAAGATATTGATTTCGAATATTTTTTCCACAAAGTTCTTCTCTCTTACTTTAGATTATCAAAGTGGAAAATGAATAAACTTTCTGAATTTTTATTTCGTAATTTTTATGTCATATTTGGGAACGAAAAATTTGATGAATGGAGGGTAAAAATGATTGAAAATCACTAATGTAGGTTGGGAATTATTAGGAATGAAATATATGAAATAATATACTAAATATACTGAGGTTAAATGAACTGGTCTGAGTAAAAAAGAAACAGAATTTAATTATTAAGAATATTAGTATTATATTAATAATTATTAAAAATGGAATCTGAAAAATCGAAGATATTGGAAAAATTATTGTACGCATATAAAAAGAAAAATCACGAAGAATGATTAATATGATAACGTTAAATGTAACGCAAAATTTTTAATGAAAGTTTTAAAGTTGGTGC
>NW_017091652.1:0-470 GCF_001483705.2 Eufriesea mexicana
ATCACTTTTCTGATCATTTGGTCCAAAACCATAGATGGCGCTGATTGCAGGCGGTAAAATTTGTATGTATTCGGCAGAAGAAAATTAATAAATTTCCAACTTTTTGTAATTAATTCGTGAACATAGCTGCACAGCAAAGTTGGAATTATAGTCGACATTCTTATACAATGTTTAATTTAATAATTAATATTTACATAAGCAATCGGTTTTGTATTTCCTGTATCTTATGATTATTTATATTTTCGTTTTCTTTCTGTAATAAATAAACTTGCTATAGAAAAGTATTTTTCTGGCATACTATTCTTATTATTTTGTAATAAATATATACTAGCATAAGAAGGCGTAAAAAATAAACTTTTTATTAATATATTTTATTTATAATTGTTTATTTACAATGTTTTCATAAATAAAAAATGAACACAAAATAAAAAATATGTTGAAAAAATTTCGAACAATGACGAGAATCGAAC
>NW_017091653.1:0-470 GCF_001483705.2 Eufriesea mexicana
GCGTAACGGGCCTTACAACCCCGTGAAACTCCACCAGCGAGTTGCAGTGTTCGGGACGCAACAGAACAAATCAAAATGGAAAGTACCGAATATAAATTAGTCAGCATTTAGGGTCTGACTCTTCTGGGCCTGGCTTTTATCCCACAATGGAGTAGCGTAAATTATTAAATTCTAAACACTAATATAGATTTAGTTTTGTTCTTCGCAGTATACCTTCTAATCCTTGCAATTCGCGAGGTTAATTTTGAAGAGAATTTAATTTGATAAATTTATTTTCCTTTCTTTTATTTTGACAATATAAGCTATTTCTATAAACTTCTTAGTAGCTAGATATTATTGTAGCAGTGATAGACTAAATACTATTATAAGATAATTATAGAAATATAAATCGTATTATAAGTATAAGTAAGTTATATTGAGAAATTTACATCAGTTGGTTGATTTTCACTTTTGAAGCTTTTCTTTCAGAA
>NW_017091654.1:0-471 GCF_001483705.2 Eufriesea mexicana
TACTCTATACAACCCTGCCAATCACTGATTATCCTACACTTGCTTTGGGACCTACATCACCAGGGAACAGTGTAGTCCAACAGCTACAGTACAGTGACGATTGCAGTACTCAGCAATTTGTTGTAAATAGTTAGCATTTCGAAGGATAGTGGATCTTCACGTTTCATCCTTGAACTGCTCTAGGATTTACATCATTAGTGAACAAATTAATCCAACGGCAACAGTCCTATATTGGTAGCTGTACTAAGCACCGTCTTGTGAATTGTAAATATCACTGAAGTAACCGTAAAGCACATATGTTGCCCTAGAATTTCTTTAGAATTTCCGTCATCTGCCGACAAAATAGTCAGACGTCTGCATTACTGTTTTGATGGCTGTACTTTAGGATGTGTTTGCAATTTTATTATCTGAGGCATCAGTGGTTCTGTATTTTGTCGTTCTAGCATTGCTGTGGAACCTATATCACGGTTG
>NW_017091655.1:0-470 GCF_001483705.2 Eufriesea mexicana
CTATTCAGATATAGTATGCATTCTACCCTTTTCTGCGTTCTACCCCGCACTAACGGGTTCTGTTTGTCTCAGGATTGGTTGGCAATAGCGCTCGCGACACGATAGGTTGTGTTAGGTTAGGTTGGGTTAGGTTTGGTTATGGTGGCTTTGACTTCTGTGCTTTACACTGCCATTCGTTTGTTTTCTGCGATCTATTGTGCTTTAGTAGGTTCTTCTTCGCACTGTGGAGGCTAGAAATAGTGGCCTCGGCTCGTTAGGTACAGATAGTCCACGTTTGGGTAGGTTAGGTTATATCAGGTTGGATTAGGAGGTATTTGACCCTTCTGCTACACGCTGCACTTTGGCGGATCTCCGCGCTATACTGTGCTCTGGTATATTCAGCTTGGCTCTGAGGATCCCAGCAGTAGCGGTCTCGGCACTTTCGGTTAAGTTAGGATACGTTTGATTATATTACGTTTGGATAGGTTAGG
>NW_017091656.1:0-458 GCF_001483705.2 Eufriesea mexicana
TCTATTGGCGTGCTATAGCCATTGCAATGCTAGAAAATCAGGCTGGAAAATTAAATTTTATTGGCCTTTTCGAGTAATATCGTGGTGAACCAGCTTTCTTGCATAAATGAGGTGGAAAGACACTACTGGCGTGCTATGGCCATAGCAATGCTCTAGAATCTGCCTGGAAAAATCAATTTGATTGACATTTTTTACTAATATCGTGGTGTGCAAATTTTCTTCGGTAAATAAGGAGGAAAGCTTCTATTGGCGTGCTACAGCCATTGCAATGCTATAGAACCCGCCTGGAAAATTCAATTTTATTGTTATTTTCGACTAATATAGTGGTGAGCTATCTCCCTTTTATACGTACGGAGGAAGAATTCTATTGCCCTACTATAGCGATTGCAATGCTCTAGAATCTGGATGGAAAATTCAATTTTATTTACATTTTCGACTAATATCGTGGTGAGCTAATT
>NW_017091657.1:0-471 GCF_001483705.2 Eufriesea mexicana
TCCGTCGGTTTGGGTTAGGAATGTGGAGCTTAGACTTTCCCTATATGCGCTGCGATTCTACAGGTGCCTGCGTTCTACTATTCCCTGATATGTTCTGATTGGCTCCGGGAATGCCAGCAATCGTGGTTACGTCATGTGAGGATGCGTTATGTTACGTTTGGTTATATCAAGATTTGCTATGTTAGGAAGTGATAGCTTCGAATTTTGCGCCGTACACTGCCATTCGGTGGATTACAACGCTCCACTGTGCTCTAGTACGTCCTGGTTGGCTCTGGGGTGAGCGGCAAGGGAGGTAACCGCACGTTACTCTGAGCTAAGCTATGTTTGTTTATGTCCTGTCTGCATGGGTTAGGTTTGGCTAACTCCGACTTTTCCAATATACAATGCGAGTTGATGGACTTCTGCGTCCTACTCCCTACTAATGTGTTCTGCTTGGCTCTGTGGAGGCCAGCAATAGCAGCCGCGGCGCGT
>NW_017091658.1:0-471 GCF_001483705.2 Eufriesea mexicana
CACACACACGCACACGCACACACTCTCTCGCTACACACCCACGATTTAAAAGACTAAAATATATATGCACACCCACACACACATACAGATACCCTTCCTTACACACCATACAAAATATCCGAATATACATGCACGCGATCACATAAATGGGCACACGCACACCATGTAAAACACCCAAATTCACACACACGTAAAATACTCAAATACACACACAGGCGCTCATACGCGCATCAGAGAGGGAACTTGGAGGAAAACGCGTAACAAACAGGAACGAGACAGAGACAGAGATAGAGATAGAGCCGACGGCAGGGGGCTAAAGGCTGAAGGGACGACAGAGGCAAATAGACATAAGCGCCAACCCCATGAATATGTATTACTCGGTAAACAGGGGTTGAATCAATATTTCGTTTAATAACACTGCACGCTGGAACGCAATTCTCCCCAGCCCCTTTGCCTCTCTCTCTCTCTCTC
>NW_017091659.1:0-471 GCF_001483705.2 Eufriesea mexicana
CCCCCCCCCAGGGCTAAGTTGGACACACAAGAGCACAGCAGAGCGCAGAAGCCCTCGGAAAAGCAGTGCACAACTGAAAGTAAGGGCTATCCTGATCAAACTTAGTCTAACCCAATCTAACCGTACGTAACCTGACTCAAATTATAGAGTAGAGACCACTGTTGACATCCTTGCCAGAGACATGCTGAAAGCGTTAGAGCTTCGTAGGGCGCAGAAATCTACATAATAGCCGAAAATAGCACTAAGGTCGAAGCTACCCTCTCCAAACCTAACCGAGCGTAACATATACAAACGTATGCTAACTCAACCTATCGCGGCGCGACTGCTATTGCTGGCCTCGCCAGAGCCATGCTGAAAACACTGGAGTAGAGTAGAATGCAGAAATCCGTAGAATCGCAGTGTATATCAGAATTGTCAAAGCAGCCCTAACCTTACACAAACCGACAGAACATACCCAAACATATCCTAACT
>NW_017091660.1:0-471 GCF_001483705.2 Eufriesea mexicana
CTAATATACTCCGCTCGACACTGGGGAGGTGAGCAGTGGTCGTCGTGGCACGTTAGCTTGAGTTAGTTTACGTTTGGTTTGATTAGGTTAGGTTAAGTTTGCTTATTATAGCTCTGACTATCGTAACAGACACTATTATGTGGGGGATTCCAGTGGTCCACTGTGTACTGCTATATTCTGCTTGGCTTGGGGAAGCCAGCAGCATTGGTCGCGGCACGTTTTGTTGAGTTACGCTGCGTTCCGTTGGGTTGGGTTAGGAAAGGTTAGATTAGCGTATCTACGAATTTTGTGCTATTCACTGCAATCCGGTTGATCCATGGGCACTACTCTGCTCTACTACAGGTTCTGGAAAGGCCAGCAATAGTGATCCCTGCGCGTTATGTTGAGTCAGGGTACGTTCGGTCAAGTTGGATTAGGCGATGTTTGATTAGAATAGCTTTAACTTCAGTGCTGCACGCTGCAGTTCGGTGC
>NW_017091661.1:0-471 GCF_001483705.2 Eufriesea mexicana
ACGTTCGTGTGTGTTACGTCGGCATGGGTTAGGTACGGGTAGCTTTGACTTTCGCGGTACACACGGCTATTCCGTGGATTTCAGCGCTCTGCTGTGCTCTACTATATTCTGCCCGACCCCGGAGAGGCCAGCAACAGTGGACGTGGCGCCATATATTCGGTTAAGTTACGTGTGCTTATGGTTTTGGTTTGGATATGTTAGGAGGGGTTAGCATTGACTTTTGTGATGTGCACTGACATCCGGTGCATTTCTGCACCCTACATTATTCTAATATGCTCTGCTCGTCCATGGGAATGCCAGAAATGTTGGTCTCGGCAGAGTAGGTTGAGATAGGCTATGTTTGGTTAGGTTATGTTAGTGTAGGTTATGTATTTGTAGCTATGACTTACGTGGTGTACCCTGCTTTTCGGTGTATTTCAGCGCTCTACTGTGTTCTAGTATGTTCTAGTTGGCTCAGGTCAGGGCAGCAAA
>NW_017091662.1:0-471 GCF_001483705.2 Eufriesea mexicana
GACTTCTGCGCTTTACTGTGATCTAATGTGCTTTGCTTGTCTCTGGGGAGGACAGCAATAGTTGTCGCCTCACGTTATGTTGAGTTAGGTTACGTTTGATTGCGTTACGTTTGGCTAGGTTAGAAGTGGCTAGCTTTGACTTTTGCGTTATTCACTGCTCTTCGGGGGATTTCTGCACTCTACTCTGCTCTAATACGTTCGGCTTGCCTCCGTGTGGGCTAGCACTACTGGCGTCGGCACGTTACGCTGAGCTAGGCAACGTTGGGTTTGGTTAGGTTATGTCTGGCTAGGTTAGGATACCTTCGACTTTTGTGCCTTACACTGCAATGCGGCGGGCTTCACCGCTCTGCTGTGCACTATAATATTCCGGTCGGCTCTGTGGAAGTCGGCAATAGTTGTCTAGGCACTTTGGGTCGGGTTATGTTACGTTTGGTTGCCTTAAGTTTTGTTAGCTTTGGTCTAGGATAGGTA
>NW_017091663.1:0-470 GCF_001483705.2 Eufriesea mexicana
ACCTGACATAACCCAATCTATCCAAATGTAGCCTAACTTAACATAACTTGCGGAGACCACTGTGGCTGGTCACCCAGACCAAAGCAGAACATACTAAATCACAGTAGAGCGCAGAAAACCACTGGATAGCAGTGTATAGCACAAAAGTCAAAGCTATCCTAGCCAAACCAAACCAAACCAAACACAACCGAGCGTAACACGACTAAACATAGCGCGACGCGGCCACTGTTCCTGGCGTCCCCAGAGACCAGCAGAGAGTGGTAGAGCACTGCATAGCGCAGAAGTCCATAGAATAGCAGTTTGCAGCAGAAAAGTCACAGCAATCCTTAGCTAACCCAACGTATCCTAACTCAACACAACTCAATCTAACACAACCTGACGTGCCTCGACCATAATTGCTGGCCTTCGAAGAGCCAACCGCAACATATTAAACAGGAGTATGGCGCAGAAATCCATAGAACCGCAGTGTA
>NW_017091664.1:0-471 GCF_001483705.2 Eufriesea mexicana
AACCCAAACTGATGTAACCTAACCAATTGTTGCCTAGCTCAACATAACGTGCCGCGACCACTATCGCTGGCCTCCCCAGGGCCATACAGGATATAGTAGAGCACGGTAGAGCGCCGGAAGCGTCCAAAGTGCAGCGAACAGCACAAACGCCTAAGATAGCCTTACCTATTCTGACAAAGCCTAACCTAACCAGACGTAGACCAACAAAATCAAACGAGACGATACTATTATTGCTGGATATACCAGTGCCAAGCAGAACATGCCAGGGCACAGTAGAGAGCAGAAATCCATAGAACAGCAGCGAATACCACGAATGTCAACGCTATGCAATCCCAGCACAGGCTAACATATCCTAACCAAACGCAGCATATGTCAACCTAACGTGCCTAGACCGCCATTGCTGGCATTCC
Organism: Eufriesea mexicana; assembly: GCF_001483705.2. Classification (NCBI taxonomy): domain Eukaryota; kingdom Metazoa; phylum Arthropoda; class Insecta; order Hymenoptera; family Apidae; genus Eufriesea; species Eufriesea mexicana. The sequence continues at coordinate 411 of NW_017091664.1, forward strand.
AAAGACAAGCAGAAAATATTGTGGCAGAATAGGGCGCAGAAATCCACCGAATAGCAGTGCA
>NW_017091665.1:0-471 GCF_001483705.2 Eufriesea mexicana
ATTAATCCAGTTTAAAATAATGTGGTGTGAAATAACTAATAAACTCATCTTTTTTTAAATTTTAACTTAGACCACTTTCATATTATATATAGGCATATATGTATAGGCATATACGTGTGAGTAAGTGGACCAAATGACATTTTTATTTAAATAACTACAGCACTCATGACAGTACGACGAAAGAAAGAAAACTAAATCCCATAAAATGTGATTGCTTCTTGCTGCGATACATTCTCTTTACGTTTCTCTTACACTGGATGTCTTCACATTATGATTGCCGTTAACGTACTGACTGTTTTTTCGCGATTCTCGATCGCTCCTCTCTACTTCTGCCATAATATATACATATCATAGATCACACCTCGCTCACACACTCGTCGCACTCATATTTGCACACAAACATTCCTCACTCTCATATCACAGATTCTATAACAACCATATCACCGCAATATGTATAACACCTGGACCTTT
>NW_017091666.1:0-471 GCF_001483705.2 Eufriesea mexicana
CACGACCCTTACCAATGTTCAACCTAACTTGTCTTACAGTACAAAGCGGAGGATTCACCAAAATCTTGCGATAAACCTCGAATCTTCTTAATTTCTTCAAATGAGTAATTAATTCCTAAATGACATATTTCCAGATGAACGCGGAATTCCGAGAATCTCCAGGACTCTATATATAGCTTTCACAGGATATTCTATTTTTCTTTTTTCTGTAACATATATTTATTAAAGCATTTAAATATATACAAAACAATTAACAAGAAAATAGGGATTTTTAACAGGAGTTATACAGAAGTATAAATAGGAAAGATTGAGTAAATTTAATGTATGAGCCAGAGTACACATAGACTGTACTTTGAATTTTAGAAGTAGATGCACTTATTGCTAAATGGGAAACTAGTAAGTCGTAGGAACTTAGTCTATGATTTAGAAATAAATATAGAAAAAGGGGCAGAAAGGACCTCCTCTGTGATA
>NW_017091667.1:0-471 GCF_001483705.2 Eufriesea mexicana
TCAATTCCATTGACATTTTCAGCAAGTATCGATGTGAGCAATCTTTTCTGCGTAAACAACGAGGTAAGACTCTATTTGTTTGCTATAGCCATTGCATTGCATCACAGTCAGGCCGTAAAAATCAATTTTATTGACATTCTCGACTAATATCGCAGTGAGCAAACTTTTCTGAATAAATACGATGGAAAGATTCCATTGGTTTGCTGTAGCCATTGCATTGCAATAGAATCTGACCGGAAAGCTCATTATAGGCTAATATGGCTTGGTGCAAAGCTTTCGGCATAAATAAGGTGGAACGATTCTATTGGTTTCCTACTGTCATACCGTTGCAGTAGAATCTGACCAAAAGTTCGATTTCATTGACATTTTCGACTAATACCTAGTTGAACAAACCTTCACGAGAAAATAGGGAGGAAAGATATCATTGGTTTGCTACAGGAAATGCATTGCAATAGAGTCTGACGGAAAAGA
>NW_017091668.1:0-471 GCF_001483705.2 Eufriesea mexicana
CGAGATTTACGGTTTCTTTTTAAACACTCGCCTCACGGAGGTGACGCTTCCGAAACGAAAAAATACGCTTCATTAAATCGCGCGTTTTCGAGGCGCGCAGTCGATTTTGACTTGACAGTCAATATTTGACTGGACGTGTCGTTTGGAATAATCAGAGGCACGTGTGAAAATCGTTTATCAATAGAGACATGTTTCGTGGTCAAAGCCCGATATTTTCTGATATTTTGTGACTGCAAATTTTTTGGGGTGGAGGGGGGAGAATTTGAAATTTTCTAATTGAATGTTTCCTTCTGTATTTATTTTTTTAAGCTCGGTAAAATTTAATTTGACGAGAAATATTGTCATTCATAGTTCCATTCGAGCATGATTTCAACAAATTTTCTGCCTTCTTTAATTTGTCTAGCATTAATAAATATTCGTTTAAATAAATATTTGTTTTTGAATAAGTAATTGAATATTTCCTTCGGTATT
>NW_017091669.1:0-471 GCF_001483705.2 Eufriesea mexicana
AACCTAATAAAACATATCGTGCCACGATCGCTATTACTGGTCTTCCCAGAGTCAGGCAGTGTATAGTACAGCAATGAAGAGCGCAGAACCCCACCGGATATCAGTGTATAGCACAGATGTAAGAGTTGTCGAATCCTATCCTTACCAAGTACAACATAACCATCGTAACATAACAAAGCCCAACGTGCCTAGGCTACCATTCCTGCCCCCCCCCCACCCATCACCAAGCAGAATATATTAGCGGATAGTGGAGCGCAGGAACCAATGTAATGGGAGTGAACAGCAGAATGGTTAAAGTTATCCAAGCCTAACCCATGCTAGCATAACCTAAACAAACGCAACGTAACCATACCTAACGTGCCTCGGCCACAATGTCTGGCCTCCCCAGTGCAAAGCAGGGCGTATAAGACCACAGCAGACGGCACGAATTCGCCGAATATCTGTGTACACCGCGAAAGTCAAAGCTAACAT
>NW_017091670.1:0-471 GCF_001483705.2 Eufriesea mexicana
CACAGAAGTTGAAGCCATCCTTTCCTAACCTAGCAAATCGTAACGTAACCGAACGTAACATAACACAAGGTAACGTGCCGTGATCACTATTGCTGGCCTCAGCAGATTCGAGCTGGGTACAGCAGAGGAGAGTAGACCGCAGGAAGACACCAAATAGCATTGTAAAGCACAAAAGTCCAAGATATCGGTACCTAACCAGACCCAAACTAACATAACCAAGCGTAGTGTAAATGCAGCTATCGATGCGAGACCTCTATTCCTGGCATGCCAAGAGCAAATCAGGGCATATTAGAGGAGAGTCGGGCGCAGAAATTCATAGAATCGCCGTGTACAGCTGAAAAGTCAAAGATACACAAACCTAACCCAAACTAACATATCCTATCCTAACTTAGCCAAACGCAACGAAAAGAACCACGACCACTGTCACTGGTCTCTCGAGGCGCTAGCAGAGTATAGTGGAGCAATGAAGAG
>NW_017091671.1:0-471 GCF_001483705.2 Eufriesea mexicana
GTTTAATGAAGTTCTGCGCTCCACTCTCCTCTAATACGTTCTGCTTCACCGTGGGGAGGCGAACAATAGTGGTCTAGGCGCGTTAGGCTTTGTTATGGTCCGTTTGGTTATGTTCCGTTTGGTTACGTGAGGATAGGGTAGCTCAGACTTTTGTGCTGAACACTGCACTCTGGCTGATTTCTGCGCTCTACATTTCTCTACTATACGCTGCTGAAATCTCGGGAGGCCAGCAATTGTGGTCGCGGCACGTTAGGTTCTGTTCGATTGCGTTTGTTTCGGTTAAGCTATGTTTGGTTAGGTTGGGATGGATTTGACATTTGTGCTACACACTGCTATTCTCTGCACTTGTGCGCTCTACAGTGCTGTATCACGCTCTACTTTTCTCTGGGAACGGCTGGTATTGTGGCTGCGGCAGTTTAGGTTGTGTCATGTTGCGCTTGGTTATGCTTGGGTCGGTTATGTTTGTTTAGG
>NW_017091672.1:0-472 GCF_001483705.2 Eufriesea mexicana
GGTCCCGGTACTTTGGGTTGATCTATGTTACGTTTAGCTATGTTAGGAGAGAATAGCTTTGCCCTTTGTGCTGTGCACTGCTATTCGGTGGACCTCTGAGTCCTTCTGAGCCCTAATATGTTCTGCCTGCCTCTGGGGAAGCCTGCAGTATAGGTCTCGGCTCGTTAGGTTTAGTTAATCTACGTCCGGTTAGGTTATGTTAGGTCCGGATACGTTATGATATCTTCGACCCTTGTGGTATACGTTGCTATTTCGGGGCTTTCTGCGCTCTGGTGTGCTCTACTATACCCTGCTCCAATCTGGGGATGTCATTAATAGTGGTCGTGGCACGAAGGATTTTGTTATGATACGCTTGGTATTGTCACGGTTGGGTATGTTAGGTTAGGTTACGTTTGGCTTTTCTGCTATACACCGAAACTCGCTGCATTCCTTCCATCTACATGGCTCTACTGTACTCTGTTCGTCTCTGGGG
>NW_017091673.1:0-472 GCF_001483705.2 Eufriesea mexicana
GCATCGCTAGTACCCACGATCTCCGCGACGCGGCGCCACCGACAAGTGAGCGCCAGTTACTAGTGCCGTCTACGAGCACTCGTTAATATTTCGGCAGCACGTGTGGAGTGGTATGACGACGCTTCTACGTTTCAATGGTCGTCTCGGATGTCAAAAATTTTCCAAATATTTCCATTCGTTTCGATGAAATGCATCTAGTGATTCTGGCATCGCTAGTACCCACGATCTCCGCGACGCGGCGCCACCGACAAGTGAGCACCGGTTACTAGTGCCGCCCACGAGCACTCGTTAATTCTTCGGCAGCACGTGTCGAGTGGTATGACGACGTTTCTACGTTTCAATGGTCGTCTCGGTTTCCGCTCTAACGTATCTATAACATATCTGGCGGAAACCAGTAATATAGCTATCAAACGGTTATGGTCGAACGTGGTACAAATAGAAAGTTAACTTGGACTACTGTCTTTGGTGATGA
>NW_017091674.1:0-472 GCF_001483705.2 Eufriesea mexicana
CTAACGTACCACAACCACAATTGGTGGCCTCCTCAGAGCCAGGCAGAATATACTGGTGCAATGTAGAACACAGGAATCGACCACATACAAGTGTAAAGCAGAGAAGTCGAAGATATGCACACCAAAATTATCCTAACATAACCTATCCAAGCGTAACATAACTCACCCTAACGTGCCGCGACATCCATTGCTGGCGTCCCCACGTACATGCAGGATATTATAGAGCACAGTGGGCCGCAGAAATTAATACAATAGACGCGTGTGGAGCAAGTGTCAAAGCGATCGTAACACAACACAGCATAACCTAACCTAACCAAACGTTGTCTAACATAATCTAACTTGCCGCGAACACTGCTTCTGGCCTCCCGGGATACGGGCAGAACATATTAGAGGAGAGCAGATAGCCGTTACTCGTGTGATAGGAGTGCATAGTGGAAGAGCCAAAGCTCTCCAAACCTAACCCAACCTAACC
>NW_017091675.1:0-471 GCF_001483705.2 Eufriesea mexicana
ACATACATCCGTTCTTCCTTCCATCCACACATCCATTCATCCACCCACACATCCATACATCCGTGCATCCGTATAACCGTACATTCATATATACATACAACCATACATACATAACGCAAATACGTCCATGCATTCAAACATCCATCCATACATACATCCATACATTCATACATACATACGTAAACCCATACACTCGTCCATACATACATACATCCATCCATCCATCCATAGGTCCATACATACACCCATAAGCTTATCCATACATACATGCATAGATCCATCCGTACATACATCCATACATACATCCATACGTCCACACATCCATACATCCGCGCATTCGCCCCTCCATACATCCGTACATTCGCCCTTCCATACACGCATCCATGAATCCATCCATCCGTCCTTCGATACATCCAACCATCCACACATCCACACATATACATATCCATACATGCATACTTCCGCACATCC
>NW_017091676.1:0-470 GCF_001483705.2 Eufriesea mexicana
TGCAATGGTTATAGCACGCCAATTGAATCTCTCATCCTTATTTATGCAAGAATGTTAGCTCACAACGATAACAGTCGAAAATGTCAGTAAAATTGTATTTTCCATGCAGTTTCCAAATGATTGCAATGGCTATATCACGCCAAAAGGAACTCTCCTCCTTATATATGAAAGAGAGTTAGCTCACCATGTTATTAGTCTAAAATGTCTATAAAATTGAAGATACCAGGCATATTCTACAGCAGTGCATGGCTATAGCAATGCAAAAGGATATTTCCTCCTTGTTTATGCAAGAAAGTTTGCTCACGACGATATTAGTCGGAAATGTCAATAAAATTGAATTTTCCAGGAAGATAATAAAGCACTGCTATTCCTCCAGCACTCCAACAGAATCTTACCTCCTTACTTACGTAAGAAAGTTAGCTCACAGCGATATTAGTCGATAATGTCAAGAATATAGACTTTCCCATCTA
>NW_017091677.1:0-472 GCF_001483705.2 Eufriesea mexicana
TCACGCGTATATTTCATGAAATATTTAATACAAAATATGTTTATGTTGTATTATTTCAACTTATAAACAAACATTCAATAGTAGAAACGTATATATCAAATACTATAAACTAAGCAAAATTATTTAATTTTTCTATGCAATTTTTTATAGCATGGTAAACAGAGTGCCGACTGGTCCGTACAACGATTACAGTAGGTTATTATCTTTTTAGCCCTATTCACGGCATCCTGAATACCTTTCGCTCTGGAGATGCGTTTGTATCATTCTTTGCACCGCTGTCTCGTTTTTCTCGGCGGCCTTTGGTACGATTCTAGAAAACGCGAATTTTTTTTGGCAGTACTCCATTTTCGCTGGACGATTCTTCGCTGTATCGATTCATTGTGTTTAAAAGATAATCGTCAACTGTCTCTCGAAATTTTTAGGTTTTAATCCTTTTAGTGACCCATTTTCTGCGTATATACCATGAATTCAC
>NW_017091678.1:0-472 GCF_001483705.2 Eufriesea mexicana
CGGCACGTTAAGTTGAGACATGTTACTTTCGGTTGGGTTGGGTTGGGCTCAGTTTGGCAAGTGTAGCTTTAAACTTTGTGCTTTACCGTGCTATTTGGTGGATTTCTGCCCTCTACAGTGCCCTAGTATGTCCTGCTTGGCCATCGGGATGGCAGCAATAGCCGTTTCGGCACGATAGGTGGAGTTAGGCAATTTTTGGTCATGTTGTGTTGGTTTGTGTCAGGTTTGGGTAGCTTTGACTTTTCTGATATGCACTGCGATGCTACGGATTTGTGCAATCTACTCTGCACTAGAGTGTTCTGCTTGGCTCTGTGGATGCCAGCAATGGTGCTCGGGGTACGTCAGGCTGAGATATGCTACGTTTGTTTATGTTACGTTTGGTTAGGTTAGGAGAGGGTAGCTTTGACATAAGTGCTGTAGTCTGCTATTAGGTGGATCTCTGGGCACAACAGTGCTCTATTATTTTCAGCTT
>NW_017091679.1:0-472 GCF_001483705.2 Eufriesea mexicana
CACGTTATCTTAAGTCAAGTTACGTTTGGTTATGCTACGTTTGATTGGGTTAGGTTCGCGTATCCTTGCCTTTTCTGCTATACACTACGGTTCTATGGATTTCTGAGCACTACTCTACTCTGGGTTGTACCGTTCGTCTCCGGGAGGGCAGCATTAGTGTTTGCAGCTTGTTAGGTATAGTCAGGATAGGTCGGCTATGTTACGAGTGGTTAGGCTCTGACAGTGTTGCCTCAAGTTTTGTGTTGTGATCTGCTATTCGGAGGATTTCTGCGATCTACATTGCACTTATATGCTCTGCTTGGCTTTGGGTTGGCCAGCAATAGTGGTCGCGTGACGGCTGTTTCAGTAATGTTACGTTTGATTAGGTTAGCTTAGGTTAAGTTCGGCAAGGATAGCTTTGACTTTCGTGATGCACATTGTGATTCGTTGGACTTCTGCGCTCTGCTGTGTTTTAATACATTCTGCTTTGCCC
>NW_017091680.1:0-472 GCF_001483705.2 Eufriesea mexicana
AGACAAGCCGAATTTACTTGGGAGAAGTTGTGTGCAGAGACATACCACATTGCAGTGAATAGCAAAAAAGTCGAAGATATTCTAACCAAACCTGACAGACTTAACCTAACCAAACGTAGCATAACTGTATATAACATTCCGCGGCCACATCTCCTGGCTCCCCATAGCCCAGCAGATTCTAGTAGAGCACAGTAGATCACAGAAGTCCAGCGAATAACAGGGTACAGCACGAAAGTCAAAGCTGTTTCGACCAAACATAGCCTAACCAAGCTTAACCGAACGTAACATGACCGACCGTAACGTGCCACGACCACTATTGCATGCTTCCCCTGAGTCGAGCACAGTAGACTAGAGCAATGTCGAGCGCAAGAATGCACAAAATAGCAGTGTAAGGCAAAAAACACGAGAATGCCCTAACCAAACCTGGCATAGCCTCACCTAACCAAACGTAGCATAACCCAACATAACGTGG
>NW_017091681.1:0-472 GCF_001483705.2 Eufriesea mexicana
TGTATTTAAAATTTAATTTTTAACAATAATATGACAATCTTCGTGTAATAATTTCATTTGACAAAAATAAAATATGTCGACGCAAATACCTTGTCGGTTAAAAGGTATGAAAATGGAATAAAATTTGTTGTAACGTTCCAAAATTGTTTCTTAAATATAAACTAGTTGAGATAAAATGTTAACGCGATTTGGATATAGTCATACATACATACAGTATATCAATACAGTGTGTTACCATGTGTCTATTTCTTCACATGTGCATTTATTATTTTAACCCCTTGCCTCGGAATTTTTTTACAATCTACTGGCATAAACGGTTTGCTGTTTATGAGATCATTTGTAATATAGAAATATCACGTATGATCTGTATTAATAATTATGATTTATAATTTCGGACATTAATTTTAAGTACAGGTGACCCTCCTATAACACGGTAGATAGGTTCCTAGAAAATGCCGTGTTGTGTGAAACC
>NW_017091682.1:0-472 GCF_001483705.2 Eufriesea mexicana
ATAGTGTATAGTATATATGTCTCTAGTACCTATTGTTAGTATAGTATATTATAGTTAGATGTGAATCAGCCTGTCTTTATGAATCTGATGATTAATAATTAAATACCAAAAATGAAGGAAACATAGGAAATTTAATTGAAGATTAAGATATATTAATTTTATTAATCTTATCTTAATTAATATATAATCTCCTTAAGTATATATAATCTTCATTAAGTACTTAATTGATATAATCTAAGTTTTTATTTTAACAAATATTGTAATATGCAGTGATTATTAATCAATATTAGAATCACCATCTTCAATTTACTGTATATTTAAATACCCTTGTTTTAATATCAATTTAATTTCAATGAATAAATTACTTAATTTAATAAGAAGGTATACTATATACTGTATTCTGAATATGCTATCCATAGCTAATATTTAATATATGGTATATGACATATACATAACTACCTACTTATTTTAT
>NW_017091683.1:0-472 GCF_001483705.2 Eufriesea mexicana
AGGATACGTTCGGTTAGGTTACGTTAGTCAAGGTTAGGTTTGGGTAACAAAGCCTTTCGTTGTTTAAGCTGCTGTTCGTTGTACTTATGCGCGATACGTTACTCTAATATGTACTGCATGGCACTGGAGAGGACAGTAATAGTTGTCCCGGCGGGTTAGGTTGAGTATGGACACGTTTGATTGTGTTACGTTTGGATAGGTTAGAATAGGATAGCTTAGACTTATGTGCCATACACTGCTCTTCGGTTGATTCGTGCACTCTACATTGCTCCACTATAATCTACCCGACTGTCGTGAGTGCGGCAGTAATGGCAGAAGCATGTTGCGTTCAAATAGAATACGTATGTTTAAGTTAGGTTATGTTGCGTTAGGTTAAGATGTCTTCGACATATGTGCTACGCGCTGCCATCCTATGTGCTCCTGCTCACTACAGTGCGCTACCACACTCTGCTTGTGTCTTCGGACGACAGGA
>NW_017091684.1:0-472 GCF_001483705.2 Eufriesea mexicana
TAATAATTGAGAAATATAGATACTTGGATGCGTGACTGTTGAATCACATGGTATTATGGAAGGTTAAATGTGATTCAAAGCTTTTATGTAATTTCAAGGAGTGAGATCTAATTTTAATCTTTTATGTAATTGAATTTCTATTTTCCTGCGAGAACAAGGATTACTGTTTATTATAGTTTGCAATTTTAACATAAGAGATATGCAATAATAGTCATCAGAAACAGTGTGCCTAGTCATGAGGCCAATGTTATATAAATGAAATAATGATCGAAAAGGATAGGCACTTGGATATATGACTTGCGAATCACATGATGCAATAAAGGTCTAAATGTAGTTTAAGGTTTCAACGAGTGTTTTTGTGTAATTTCATTTTTTGTGACTTTTACTTCTTTTTATAGCATCGATTTGAGCCAACTATACTTCAGTAACTTGAATTTTGCATGAAATAGTCAAAATTTATTGTATATTATGA
>NW_017091685.1:0-472 GCF_001483705.2 Eufriesea mexicana
CAAAATTTGGCTTCGATTCGTCGCAAGTTTGTCTCTAATTTGCTTCAAATTCGATCTTCCGACTTAAATTTACTTCGAATTCGCTCAAAAATTTCCCTCGATCTGCCTTTGATCCGTCTCAAGTTTGTCTCCAATTTACTTGGAATACGCCTTGAATTCGCTTTAAATTCGGTTGGAGTTCTCCTCCAGTTTACTTCGAATTCGCTTCAAACTTGCCTAAATGTGCCTCCAATTCGTCTTAAACTTATCTCAAATGTGCTTGAAGTTCAAAGTCACTCTGAATTTCTCTTTCATCCGTCTCAAATTTCCCTCCAAATTGATCAAATTCAAATTCGTCTCGATATTCTTTAAATCCCCCCCACACCTCGAGTTCCCCTGAAATTTATTCCAAATTGGCTTCACCACTTATGCTGGCAAGAAATTCACAGACGCGTCAGAACGGTCCAGTGTTTCTGTGACAATTGCCTGACGA
>NW_017091686.1:0-472 GCF_001483705.2 Eufriesea mexicana
ATAAGGTGTGAATAAATAGTTCATAAGATCTAAATTTTGAAGACGAATATTTATACAAATATTAATAAGATATAAAATATTTAATAAGATACAAAATATTAAACAAGAATTGGGGGTTTAGGCTAACTCCGTCTTAGGCTAATGTACCCTATTGGTACCCTTTCAGGTGTCAGTCAGTCGCCCTAGATAGATATACCTTTACGACATTATGGTATTTTCTAATGCAAATAAAACGTTATTTCAAGGATTAACAGCGTTACATAATTTTTTGACAGATATAAAATTTATAAAAATTTACGTATATCTTTGGTAGGGCTATGTATCTTGCTATTGGATGGTGTTTCCGATATTTTTCGATTGAGATAAAGGGTAGGGGTTACGAATGGAAAAACGAACTGAATTATTGCTTATATTACCCCATACTCCGGATAATTGGCATATATGATGGCCAAGCGTCAAGCTGCCATCGTGT
>NW_017091687.1:0-472 GCF_001483705.2 Eufriesea mexicana
AGAACAAACTACACCAGGATCCAAAGAAATAGAGCAATGAAGTATTGGAGAAGACAGTGTATCAGGTCACTGTCAATCATAAAGGTAGGATACAAGAAATTTTATTACAGGTTAGAAATGTCACGTCAAAAATCAGATCAAACTACACCAGGATCGAAAGAAATAAAGCAATGACACTTTCAACCTGTAATAAAGTTTCTTGTGTTCTGTCTCTTTGATTGGCAGTGATTTGACACCTGTCCTAATGAGAATGATTATAGTCAAACAGTTATCTTTAAATTGCTTCAGTGAAGATGGACCTGTGACACCGTGATTAATTAGACCTAGACCTCATCCTTCTAGCTCTGTGTATTGCATTAGGCTAATGGAAGATCGATTACTGCTGGAATAATTTGACGAATTTTTTCCCGGTGGAAGGAATTATATTGGTGAATTATAATATATGATTCAACGAATGAATTATTATATACTT